>NC_054704.1:65143259-65276276 GCF_016097555.1 Gigantopelta aegis
GGTGCCTTTGATATACCAGTCGTGGTGCACTAGCTGGAAGGAGAAATAGGCCAATTGACCCACCGACGGGGATCGATCCCAGACCAACTGTGCATCGAGCGAGCGCTTTACCACTGGGCTACGTCCCGTCCCTACTACTACTACAGAATCATGACACAAATATCTACTGCATGTATGTATAAATCATTTATTAACAGTACAAAAATACATATTTACATATATAACAATAATGAATGAAACGGAGGACGAAACATACAGGCAATTAAATATGACAAGATGGGTTTGGTAGTTTTCACAGTATAAATGTATAAATGGACAAGGAGTATGCTATTTTGCGTAAAGAAGGAAGGACATGGTTTATTTAACGACGCACTCAACGCATTTTAATTACGGTTATATGACGTCGGATTTTGCGTAACGAGGTCTTCAACAATATTTCAACTATCATGCTATAAATAAACATTGTAAGATGTTTGACACACGGACAGACGGACGAGGATGAAGAATGTGTTAGACGCAATTTCCACTTGGCCCCAATTCCCAATGCTTATACGTATATGTTGAAGTTTGTTTTGGTTAACGACACCACTAGCGCACATTGATTAATTAATCATCGGCTATTGGAATGTCAAACATTTGGTAATTCTGACTCGAAGTCATCAGGGGAAACCCGCTACATTTTTCCTAATGCAGAAAAGGATGTTTTATATGAACTTTGCCACGGACGGGGAAGCACATACCACGGACATTGACAGTTGTGGTGCATTGGTTGAAATACATATATGTAATCAGCATCAATCAGTTTCTATGCAAATGAGTAGATTCCATGTGTGCGTGCTCCACATTATAATCCTTGCATAAGTAACTACAAATGTCAAATATTGCCATATGATGTTAACAGGAGTTTCCTCGAATATTCTTGGCAAAATATATATGACATAAATATATAATATGGATCGGGTATCCATTAACATAGCAGTTACTGGTTTATTAACATTACTTACCTACTTATACATATTGGACGTGTTTATATCCAATTACGGTTCAAGCACGCTGCCCTGGGGACACAGTCCAGCAGTCTGGACCGTCTCTCCAGGACAGAGAGTGGATTGGACAAAACGTACGATGGCTTTATTTGGTTAATTAGTGATCTATAATCGATAAAATTAGTGAATGTATTTTCTAATGAAATTGGGAGAGTGGCAGTCCTCCTATAGAGAGTGCAGGGAGGATGAAGTAGTCTTGTGTCGTGCCCGCATCGGTCATACCTACTTGACCCATTCATTTATCTTGAAGAACGATCATCCACCTCAATGTCTGCACTGTCAGTGTACTCTGACCGCGCGCTACATTTTGGTGGAGTGTAAGCATCTGAGAGAAACTAGAAAAGCTATTTTTTGGCCAACATAATGTTATGGAATCATTTCGATTCCATCCAGAATTTATATTACAGTTTCTACGTGATACTGACTTTTATTCTAAATTTTAATATTATCTATCTGTGATATATGTATTTTTGCACAGTTCTTTACACTGTGTTTTTATTTGACTGTTGACTTTTTATATTGATGTTGATAACCACTTCATGTTTTTACTTTACCATAGTTTGACACCCAATAGCCGATGTATTTTTCGTGCTGGGGTGTCGTTAAACATGCATTCATTCATTCATTCATTCATTCTAATGAAAATACGCTTATTGTCGTCGTTCTAAAGTTTTAAATAATATGGATTTAGATTTTGACGGTCCCCTAAAATGAAAATGAAAGCAGACACGTAGAGCAATTTTGACGTCACGACCTCACGACCTAAAGAGAAATGATGACTGGCTAATCCATGGACCTACAGGTTATGGTTTTATATCGTGTGAGGGCGTGATTGTTTTGAAAAAATAAATGAATTAGTGAATGGGGGGAGGGGGAGGGGTAATAATAAAGAAGGTCAGAATATGAATATGACGATAATTCTGTTAAACTTGTTAAAATACATATATATCGCAATTCGCAAATATCCAAATACAACATATATAGTATCCCCTAAATATTTGTATCTGTATGCAATGGAATATGATCTTTATCACTGACAGTTTGCGTAAAACTTATGCCATACACAGGGACTAAAATCTCATAAGTGACACATCGTAACATACTTCGTAAAAATAGCAGCTTTTCCAAATTCCTCATTAATGTTAAATGGAAAACTATGGGTTCACTAGCACATATTTCACTCTCCGCGAATAGTCCAACTTAGGGTAACATACTCTGTAAAAATAGCACAGAGTTTCCAAATTACCTATTACTGTTAAATGAAATAATAAGGGTTCACCAGCACACATTTCAGTCTCGGCGAATAGTCGAACTTAGGGTAAAACAAGCCCATGTCAAAGACTCATTTCAGTAACTGTACATTCTTCATATGTTATGCCACTGACCATACCATGTAGACTATTGTCACGAGAGTCCGACAGAACCACCCTGTAGACTATATGTGTTTTTTGTTTGCTTTGTTCAGACTTTTAATTTGGCAGAAATGTTTGTCCCTATTGAACCCACATAAATAAAACATACGGCAGCTTTTGATTGTCAGCATATATCACCAGCTTGTGACGATGACGTCACAGATGTATTATTTCAGATCACGTGATGCGTTGAAACATACATCCACTAATCACAAATCGAAACATTAACTGCTATAAAATTGCACAGATTCTCCCGCAAACACCCCCCCCCCCCCCCCAACCCGCCCATCAACAGGTGTTTACTAAACATAAACATCTTGCAGGCAAAACACTATGACGTCGTCACGAATGTCATCATGGATGTCATCATGATCTATTGTGTAGCTACCGGAAGTTGTTGTGTTATCGTCATCTACACTGTCATTTAAAGGATCTATGGAAAAGCCCGTCGATCCATTTTTAAACACCAAGTTCCGGTTCGAACGAGCGCTTTCTCCAGAATACGGTGATTCCACAAAAGAACTATGCGGTCTATGATGGTACGCCGGTTCTATATGGTACGGGGTACTGTCAAAGTGTACGGAGTGAGATTTAGTCGCATCACCGCGGTTTCTCGACACAGCAGCGTTCATCGTCTGACACCTAGGTTCGTTCCTTAGTATCGAAGCGGAGTGCAGACTGTTGCTCTCTGTAGAGAATGGCGGAGTGCTGTGTCTGTGGAACTGGAATCGGTGGGGTAGTTTCGTCGTATCCCGGTTCTCGAAATTCCTGTTGGGAAGTCGCATGTTCGGGAAGCAATTTTCGTCTGAAACGAAAGAACGAGAACATTAAATTCATGTTAAAGTTTCAACTTTAAAACTACATTCCCTGGAATATTTGTATTTTTTAAGCATATAGATCAGAAAATCCAATTACGTTTGGTGCACATATGACGCCGCACTCCGCATTGGTTTCACTACGCTGACTTATCCAGGTCAAAAACAAAGCCAGTATTTTGAAAGTGGGACACTTTTGACGGACTCGTACCGATCTCGGTTTTCATTGGCTTATCACAAGTATAAAATTCTCCAACAAGAGATCACGTGAGATTTCGCAATTTTTGAACAAATTTAACTGTCTTGATTGAGGGGTCGTCTCATATCTCCAAAACATATTTATATCCATAGAGGTATGGTACAACGGCTTTCCAGGGGTCGGTGAGTGGGGGATTTGCCTTGAAATTTTGACAGTGGCCAGCTGTTGGCATACGCGTTACATGTAAGGGGGTGTTACTAATTACGTAACGCTCTAGGGGTAGAGGAAGAGGGTACTGTGTTCGATTTACGTAACATTTTTCAAGACTATATGTTATTTTTATTCATTACTTAGACCTAAAAAGGTGTTTTTTTTGGAAATGCGCGGTCAGTCTAGGATCGATCCCCATCGGCGGGTATACAAAAAACCCATGGTATGTGATATCCTGTCTGTGGGATGGTACATATAAACGATACCTTGCTAAAAAAAAAAAATGTAGCGGGTTTCCAAGGCGCGTGTGCAGGTATTTCAGCGGGGTTTGGGTTATAGGCTGTGTTAAGCGAAGTTTATATGGGGCCATACTCCCCCCAAAAATACATTTCAATTTTTTTTAAACTTGGGCAAGTAAGGGTTTCGATCTCCAATACCCTCCCCCTGCACATGCACCCGATTCCTCTCTAAGATTATATGTCAAAATTACCAAATGTTAGACATCCAACAGCAGATGGAAGGAAGGATAGGATATGTTTTATTTAACGACGCACTCAACACATTTTATTTACGGTTGTATGGGGTCGGATGATTATTCAATCAATATGCTTTATCTTTGATGTCATTAAACATCCTCCCCACCCCCAACTTTACCCTTTCCAAACGAAATAATATTTATTTGAATGTGTCGATTTTAACACGTAAAATTAAGAAGTGAAAATGTTCATTGTCTACTTTAGTATATTTTATTTTAAAAATATATACATAATTAATGTGTTACTAGTATACAAACTAAACTTTGAAAGTTCTACTAACACTTTATAAAATATCAATTCTGAAATAGGAAGGTACGACTGTCGATAATACGTTGTCAAGATCAAACCGGTTTTAACTAAAGACTCTAGTACCGTATCCTCAACCGAACGTTCTTCGTACAGCGCAAGATTTCTCTTTTAATTTTTTGAGACGTACCCTATAATTTGAAATCAGCAAACGCACGTGTTAACTGAAACTGACAACAGGCTGTCGTTTGTGCTTTGCCGAGCTATGGTGGCACAGGCGACGAATCGAGCGTATACTTTTGACGATCTCCGTTCATAGCAAACACACACGAGGTTTTTAAAAGTGCATTTGAGTTTGTATTTCATATTTGTACATGATGTTATAATATGGTAACCAGAGAATGTAACTTTAAGTCAAGTCCAACATAGAGAATTATAAACAGGATTTGTCTGTCTGTCTGTCTGTCTCTCTCTCTCTCTCTCTCTCTCTCTCTCTCTCTCTCTCTCTCTCTCTCTCTCTCACTCTCACACACACACACACATAAACTAACAAACACACACAGAGAGAGAGAGAGAGAGAGAGAGAGAGAGAGAGAGAGAGAGAGAGAGAGAGAGAGAGAGAGAGAGAGAGAGAGAGAGAGAGAGAGAGACAGAGAGAAAGAGAGAAAGAGAAAGATAGAAAGCATAAGTTTAAATAATTATTGTAGATAAAGAAAGGGTCACAGTTACAATCCATTTAAGGGGACGTGCATCCTAGTCCCGTTTGATATTTCAACCTTATGTGAAGTTGAAAACAGGGGTGGGACGTAGGCGGGAGGGGTGTAACCTTCTGTCCCCATTCCTGGCTGACGATCCTGTATTTAGTCGCAGACTACCAATGCTGTGAGAAGAACTAAGATATAAGATACACTGCTACTAACAATGCTAAATAAAACCAAAGGCGCTATGTTTCTGTTAGTAGGATACAACCATAGGCGTACGGGCTCCCATTTTTATACGGGATCAGGCTGGTTTTTGCCCGAATCAAACGAAAATGCCTGAATCTGGATAATAACATTTATTCATATTAGCATTACTGCCAAACAACTTTATAGGGTTACAAACGAATTAATACACGTTTTTACATGGATTACAATTAATTTTGCGGGTAGAATGATGGAAATGCATTTGTAAACAAGTATCAGATTGGAACGTTTTGAACGAATTTGAGGATTTGGTCCAGTTCCCTGTCTCGTACGCTTATGGATGCAACACTAGAACAGTGGCTTCAGATTGCATTTTACGTAACACTAACAGATAGTTTACAGTGTTTTGCGTCATATTAAACCAATGGTTTACCTGTCTCTGACGGGAGAGAACTACGTCCTTGGCTGTGACTGTCTTCTTCACTGAAACCCCGCCCACTATCAGTACCAGTTGTCTCCCCTGATATTTCACTCAAAATCTCGTCTGCCATATAATCATTATTGGGACTGCCTTTATTCTGAAAACATTAAAGAAAAATAAAAAATACACATGACAATAAATCAGTGATAATGTAATATGAACAATCCTTATCTAACTACTAAATGCAAAATGTATTTACGTCAGAAGCCAGGGGAAGGGGCGTGAGACACACCCCAAACTGGAGATTATGCATTATCCTCCACTGATATTAATATACGGAGTAACAATATGCACATCTATGCACAAAATAATTTACACTTAAATATTTATTTCAATATTCCATAAACACAAAAGTCATGTTCAATTACAAATGGAGTTAAAATGGAAATTATATTATAGTGAAGTAAAGCCTTTCGTATTAATTACATTCCAATTACTAAGTATATGGATGCTGCTATTTGTTTATTTAATTAAATAACAACACGAATTACACAGATGAATAGTCCTTTATAACATTTTATCAATCAAGCAATTTTGTGTCGCATTATTAAACAACGTAAATATAATTGTATGAAGCAAACTGCATGGGATTTTGTATAAACTATATCTAAATCTATGAATACTGTCATTTCTAATTTTAGTGTTTAATTCCTTTAAATTTTCTTCATTATTTTGTTTTTTTAATGTGTTGTTTTCTCTCAAAATATTAAAAATTGTGAAAAGTCACTTCATCTCAATTAAAATATTTATTTAACAACGCCATTCAATAGTATTAACATTTCAAAATCACTGTAAATTGTAATATCAACTACTAGTAAAAGTTAAAGTTTGTTTTATTTAACGACGCCGCTAGAGCACATTGAATTTTTATCTTATCATCGGCTATTGGACGTCAAACATATGGTCATTCTGACACTGTTTTTAGAGGAAACCCGCTGTCGCCACATAGGCTACTCTTTTTACGACAGGCAGCAAGGGATCTTTTATTTGCGCTTCCCACAGGCAGGATAGCACAAACCATGGCCTTTGTTGAACCAGTTATGGATCACTGGTCGGTGCAAGTGGTTTACACCTACACATTGAGCCTTGCGGAGCACTCACTCAGGGTTTGGAGTCGGTATCTCGATTAAAAATCCCATGCCTTGACTGGGATCCGAACCCAGTACCTACCAGCCTGTAGACCGATGGCCTGCCACGACGCCACCGAGGCCGGTATCAACTACTAGTATTTAGCTGAATGTTTCTACACCCTAACTCTCTTCCTATTCGACGATTCCCTATACATGTCAGTAGTTATGTCGGCGAAGTGGTGCCTTTTTGATGTGTGAGTAGAAGGTACAACACCACGACTGGTATATCAAAGGCCGTGGTATGTGCTATCCTGTCTGTGGGATGGTGCATATAAAAAAATCCCTAGCTACTAATACAAAAATATAGCGGGTTTCCTCTCTAAAACTATATATCAGAATTACCCTATGTTTGACATCGAAAGACCGTGGTATGTGCTATCCTGTCTGTGGGATGGTGCATATAAAAATCCATTGCCACAACTAAAAACATGTAGCGGGTTTCCTCTCTAAGATTATATCATTATGTCAGAATTACCAAATGTTTGACATCCGATAGCCGATTATTAATAAATCAATGTGCTTTAGTGGTGTCGTTAAACAGAACAAACAAACGTTTTAGGATGTACAATCAGTAATATTTACGACTAGGAGGAGACGAACGTAAAGCAAGGACTATTATAATTAATCACATTCCGTGATAGATGTTTCACTGAATGAAAACACAAAAATGGCATTTTCATGTCGCTGGGTAACAAGGCAAGCATACCACAGACTTTAAAATGATTAAAAAAGCCACTCCCTTAACCGCGTAGCAAAGACTGAATAACACGGCATGTTTAAATAGTACTAAAATGCCAACATACATCATGAGCTGGAGTGACCAGTATTTATAGTACTAAGCTGTCAAACAGAGGCGTAGAAACCTAAAGTATGTAACATTGTTGGTATATGAAGCTATATATTTAATTAATGTTATTCGTGGAACTGTTATGTTAACAATCATTTAAGTTGATGACACAAATTCGACCCTGACAAGGACTACACTACAAAAAAAAAAAAAAAAAAAAAAAAAAAAAAAAAAAAAAAAAAAAAAAACAAAACAAAAAAAACCCAATATGTATATGTATATATATATATATATATATATATATATATATATATATATATATATATGTGTGTGTGTGTGTGTGTGTGTGTGTGTGTGTGTGTGTGTGTGTGTGTGTGTGTGTGTGTGTGTGTATATATATTGTCCACATTGCCACAGAACTATATTTAGTATTGTTCCAAACAAAATGCAGAGTAATTAAAACCTAATGTATTTTTTCGACATGATTGTAAATATATTAAACTACATTTGCCAACCATATTTTAAACAAGTTATGTTAGCTTAATATGTTCGAGTGGAAAATATAACATGAACAGTGAACTTCGCCACTGTACTTATGAACAGTTCTGAATGTGTTTCGAAGTTTTAGTTGAGGAAGATACACAGTTTTTACGATGAAAATATTTTATGATATTAAGATTTATCGACACTCATTTGTACTTCAATATCACCACATTTGTAACTTTATGCCATAGAAGCATTTTTTAAAAATGCATTATACTGACTTTGTAGCCATTGAAATACGTCACTTATTTTTAAAATTTAATATATACATATAGACAGATCGATGGCGCAAAGCAAAGTTTCTAGGGGGTCCAGAGGGTATTCTCCCCCGTAAAAGTTTTAAAGCTAAATGTCTCGAAAATGTATCTATGCCATAAGATTTACGACCAATATATTTGATTCAGAATTATTGGGGGGGGGGGGGGGGGGGGGGGGGGGGTTGTAGAGCCCCCAAGCCTCCTTGCTCCGCCGTGCCTGTTTTGTGAATATGGGCCCTGTCTTTTATACCAAGTTTTCGCTGAAACTGTATTGAAGTTAATTTAATGTATATTTAACATTTATAAATTAACCTATTTTTATTAATTAGTATTCACATCTGAAATGTTTACCGTTTACAAACAACATAAACTCATCAACCTTTGCCATAACACAACAGGAGGACCTGGTTTTCTTTTAAGTTTATTCAACCATGGCAAATTTAGACGTCATAAAAGATATTTGCTAAACTTTCGGGGTCTTTCAACTCAACTCGCGATGAGAGTAGACGTGGTTAGCTGCGCTCTTGACTTACCCCCCCACCTGGGGGGACTGCTCGCCAGTTTTGGAAAGCTGAGTGAGTATCGCGTCACGCACACCGGGTCACAGGCTTCCGTGACCTTGGTGTACGGGGACGCGATCTCACCGACAAGGAATCGGAAGTGGAGGAAGAGGAAACCTGCGCCAGGAGCGGCACGGGGGGGATCTAAGCTGGCGGCTCAACCGCCAGTGGCGGTCCCTTCTGCGACGCCGCCCCCAGTCCAACCTGAGACGACGCGACCAGCCCCAAGGGAACCGTCGGCCACCGAACTGGACGAGCTCAACACTGCGGTGTGTGAGACGCCCAACGACCCTCCATCACCGACCGTCACATGGCCCAGGAAGAACTGGCCGGTATCTCCGGTACAGCCAGTCGCCTCGCCATCGGCCCGATCGACCACCGTTGGAGAAAAAAGGAAGGCAACATCACCGACCGACCGGCCAGCCAAGGCCGAGAGACCAGCCCCGGTAGTCGCTCCCCATGAAGAGTCCGAATGGACCGTCGCTGTGAACGGACTGAATAAACAACTTCACCAGTACATGCAGGGGGACACGACTGACCCGACGCAGCTACGAGGCAGCCACCTCAACACAGACTGGAGATCCCTGGAGGACGGCAGCAAATACGAACTCCACAACAAGATGTTTGGAACTCATGACACCGTAGTCGTGACGCACCAGAGGGACAAGACCTACCGCCATGTCATACTTCCGGCCAAGTTGGACAACAAGAACATCCACAAGATGATCCGGGCGGTCTGCGGCCCCGACTACGGTGCTGTAGTGCGTACTTTGCTACGACGCCAACATCTCCTGCCTCTACTCCGGGAATCTTCAGGCTCGCCAAAGTAGACACCAACCTCCATTTTCTTTTTTTGGGCTTAGTGGGACTTTAAAAAATTTTCGGCCGCGGCTCAAAATTCTTATGTTTATTTTTTTATAAATAGTCCAACGCATTTTACTTTGGTGCCCGATCAATTGCTCAAATCACCTTAAAACCTTTTAGGCCGAGCAGTCAAAAACTTCTGGTTTTAAATTCTTAGTCCGGACATGTGTAGAAGTGTAGAATGTCGTTAGGATTTTAGGACTTAGGTCTTTGACCGACCACTAAAATTTTTATTCCAAATTCCGCCCACCTCAAACGTACCCCTCCCCCCTCCTGGCCCGGACTTAGTCACTGGCGAAAGTCAGAGATTAAGCCCGTGACAGGCGTGCGTGAAACCTTCGTGGTATATACGCACGTGTAAAACTTTTACTCACTCGCTAAACTTTCGCTGTTGTATATATATATATATATATATATATATATTTTTTTTTTAAATGTAATTTTGTTATATATATATATATATATATATATATATATATATATACATATACAAAATTACATTTAAAAAAAAAGAAAGAAAAAAAAGAAATACTACCAACAGTTCAGTTATTTAATAATGACCTGTTTCGGCATATTGCCTTTTTCAAATTAACAATAAGATGACGTAAACTAGAATTTTTTTTATATTATATGATATATATATATATATATATATATATATATATATATATATATATATATATATATATATATATATATATATATATATATAATTTAATTGCTCAAATGAACAAAATAACATAACATTTAAATGTAGAGATGCAATTGTACGTTAGACATATTAATAAAATGTTGCTCTCTATTAAAAATTTTTTTAAAAGAAAAATCTTTATATTCAAATACATATAAAGATTATAAATAAACACTTAGTTAAAATGTATAATGTTCTCATTTACATTTTTTTCTAGTTGTGTGATACCCTAATTAAATAAGTATGCACTTACTCTATTTGACTGACAATGTTGTGGCGCCCTCTGGGAACACTGCATCAGAGCTTGTTGAATTTTCATTGCAACCAATCGCGTCTCGTTGGAGTTTGTGACGTCATCATGGGGATTCCGTTCATTGACCATCTGGCGGCGTTCCGGACGCGGGAACGGCGACACGGACTGGAAAGAACATTAAAAACAGAGATTAGACGGTGATTACCAACTCTGTAACAGATGTGTGGTGGTTCCCGGAACACTGGCTGTAATCAGACTCCCGGGGTAACGGCCGTTACACACGGTGACGACAATCAGGGGTGACATATTAACGTTACATTAGTTCTAATGATCAGATAGTAGGCATATTCTGATACTAACGAAAGTGTTAAGGCTACGCCACACGATACGACTATCTCGTATGAGAATACCCGATTAACAAGCCAAACATTACGATTCCATCGGTTAATGTGCAATCGGCTATTCTCGTACGAGGCACTGGTATAGTGTGAGCTCGCCTTTACTCAAACTAGTGTAGGGCGCACATTAAGTCAATACCTTTCTTAATGTGCAGGGCGAGTTTCTTCCCTCTGTTTAGCAAATTTAAAATGGCGGAGAATTGTTTTTAATTTTGTTGTTGTTGGAAGATTTATTTTGTTAATAATGATGCAAGTACTTCAGTAGGTTATACATTGTGTTGTTGCACTATTTCTGTTAAGAAACGCTTGAAACATAGTGCCACACGTTTTGATAGCAGCTATTTACAACGTCAACCGCATTTTGAAGAAGGCTTCAGCTACCATTGCGCTCTACTAATCCGCGCCAGCTATGTGACTGAGGAACGCGGACCGCGGGATTAGCGTCATCTTGCAGTATGCATGAGTTACCGTTCTTTGTAGCGTGTAATGTATTTTCTAGCACAATGACACGACCTCGCATCACATCTCACGGTTGAACAACATACAGATAGGACTGGGTTTTTTCAACGACACCCCATACCATTTGTTTGTGTTTGTTATATACATGTGCTTTCTCACAGACAGACCAGTTCATACTACGAACTGGTTGGAACAGGAAATGACTGATCATATTGGTCAAATGAAGGTAACCGTATTTGAGATAAGAAGAAGAAAACCCCCCCCAAAAAAAAAAAACAACCCCCCCCAAACCCCCCCCCGCAAAAAAATAAACCCCAAAAACCCAAAAAAACTACCACACACAACAAAAAAAAAAAACCCCAACAACAACAAACAACAACAAACCCAACAACAACAAAAACCAATAACCCACACAAAATACAACAACCCCCCCCAAAAAAAAAAAACCCCAACAAAAACAAAAAACCCCGCCCCAACCAAACAAACAGCCATGTATGTAATTATATATAGCAATTAGAACAATCTAGGCCTACGCCCCGGTACTTCTGTACGCCCCATCATCACGTAATAACAAATGTAAAATGTTCTACTTCTTTGCCCAAAACCGCTCTAGACACTGGAAGGTAGCTAAGTGTGTAGCATAGCAGTTCAGGTGTTGGCCGGTCAAAACACAATCATGAATCTCAGTTCTTTGTGCGATACAGCGCGAATAAAATATAAAGTAAATATTGCCCATAAAAATTTATATTAAATAAACTGATGAAGGAAATTTCGATTGGCGTGCAATCCCATTTCATTCACACCCAGATTAGACCGACACTTGGACGCTTTCACGAGCAGAAACAATTTTATGATAGTAAATAATTGACATCGATATAGCGTGCTGGGCTTTCATTGAACACTGAATAGACACGTGGTTTCATTCAGCTGGTATCAGAAGAGTTCTAATCAAACTTGTACTCCGTCCTGTTCAGTCCCTCGGTGTAAATTGTTCTTTACATGATATACAACAAACCGCACAAAATACGGTGATTGTGCGAGCGCTGGATTCAGACATTTTATTAAATAAATCACAAAATATCATGGTCGTGTCAATACTGGCTTCATATATTCATTAAGTAAATACAATAATATCGCGGTTGTACAAGTACTGGATTTAGATATTTATTAAATAAATCATCAAATACCATGGTCTTGTGATTACTATGATTTAAAAAAAATAATCACAATATCACATTCATTTATACGTCTGTGTCTAATACAGCATGTCTCCGGTTTAAAAAGCACTCATTGCCAAAATTAGAAAAATGCATTAAATTTTCTATCAACACATTGAAATACCCCAAACAGTAATAGAGGATCTTTGGGCTAGCCAAGGTTTCAACGCCAGGAATGTGATAATTGCTAAAATTCATATTTTCTTCTTCATCTTCTGCTTCCAAGCTGTAGTTGATCATACAATTATTAGATTTCCGTTACATTCATGATAATATAACGTCATCCCATTGGTCCAGGCAATACAACGGAAGTTTGTTCATTTCTCGATGGATGTAAAAATTACGTCGTTAGGGAAAGTCATACCTGATGACGTCATTTTATAGTGGTAATTTGTCTTACTGAGCGTTATTGTTTTAACCCCCCCCCCAAAAAAAAAAAGAAAAGAAAAAAAGAAAGAACTTTTAATGTTATTATTACATGTAGTACTTATGTTTCAAATTTAATTATAAGTATTGTCTGTTATTTCTTATACGTTCATCTGGGTATGAACAAACAATACTTATGTGAGAACGGTTTCGCCAATCCACACAGTTTGCGAATGTTTTGGTAATCAGCGCCTATTGGATGTCAAACATATGACAATTATGACTCGTAGTCAACAGAGATAACCTGCTACATTTTCCCTAATACAGCAAGGTATCTTTTATATGCACTTTCCCATATACCACGGCCATTGACCAGTTGTGGTTCACTGGTTGGGACGAGAAAAAACAATCAGCTGAATGGATACACCGAGGTGGTTCGATCCTGCGACGCAAGCACCTCAAGCGAGCACTCAACCGACTGAGCTAAATCCAGCCCTCACCAGTAGTAGCAAGGGATATTTTATATGCACCATCCCACATTCCTGAGTTTGCTGTATTGTAAGATGTTTCCGACTAATAAAATATTTCTACGATTAAACTTGCATATTAAATATATTTTCTTGTTTAGAATATCAGTGTCTGTATATTTAATGTGTTTCTGGTCGTCTTAATATTTCTAAGAAGCCCAAACTGGATTTTGTCTGCAAATAATTTCGTACGTACGAAAAAAACTATATTTTAGGAAATAAGATGAAATTTAACCTAATACAAATATTAGAACGATCAGAAACACGTTTAATATCCAGCCACTAATGTTTTATGCAGGGAAAAATATATTTGATATGTAATTACAATCGTTAAAATGTCTCTGTTAATCAATAACATCTTAAAAATTGCAGCAAACTCAGGAATGTCCCTTTAATAGCTAATCAAATACAAAAGTGAATGTATATAGTTTTAAACCCTAATAAACATTACATGAATAATTCTAATTAATGATTTCCCTTTAATTAGCAATTAAAGGATCAGGGATAAAGATTATTGGTAATTATTATTAAAGTCACATAGTTAATTAATTTTAAAACCCCAGTCCAGATCTCCAAATTCCTAATTGAAACAAACCATGCCAAAAACCAACTCAGACTTGACGGAGACATACGCTATTGTACATTCTATGGCAGCGAGTATTAGTGGTAGTTTTCTTAAAATAAATTAACATCTTTATTTATGTCTAACTCCAGAAAATACTTTTATGGCATTACGTAAAAGACGACAATGCGCGAATGACGCCATCTTGACACGTGATGAAGCAATAAATTGGCGCACCTTAGTCCTGACGGCCCCATGCTGTACACAACAAACGGTGGGTCAGGCTTAGTGAGGGACCTTTAATTAAATCTCTTGAACCGTCCCTTAATCTAACGACATCAAGCCGGATTCACCGGAGCAGACGACGTGGGCAGCAGGCGACCAGTTGCCACAATATCACCTGCGTCCTAGGATTAAAATCTGACAGCTTTTAGAGGGTATAGCAGAGGGGAATACCAGGGGCTGTACCAGTTGCGTATAGAGTAGGGGGGGGGGGGGGTGTTTTACGTTTGCGATTAGCAGTTGTACATTTACACGTGTTTCGCATCTATTTCACGAAGAAATTTACATCATTATAGAAGATGCAGCATGTTAAGGACAAAAGAAAATTACATACGTGTACTTTTAACTATATTTGTTGTACTATAATAGTAATAAAAATTGTGGTTTAATCGTAGATTTACGTTTACGTGCAAAACAAGGCTTACAATATTTTGGGAAATAGGCCCCAGTCTACGCCAGTGGGCCGTACCGTACCTAAAATAACTGGTTTGGATGGGGGGGGGGGGGGGGGGGGGGGTGTGTGTGTGGGGGGGGGGGGTTAGGTGGGGGGTGTACAAATCAAAACACAGCAATATAAGGTCTTCTGCAGCTGGACCAAAAAAAAGGAATATTTAAACTATACAAATTCACGCTGGTTGTGAGGTGTGGGGTGTGGGATGGGGGATGTGGGGTGGGGTGGTGCTTGGTGGTTTGTGGTGTGTGGTGGTGCTGGTGGTGGTATAAGTTATGGGGAAATTTTACTATTGCATGCAGCGAAGTCATAGTGTCTGCGCACAACGTTTTTTCGGTCATACTTGCATGAACCGAAATATAATTGCGGTCAATTCTTAATTGACCCTAGAAAAAAATATAGAAGTGCCAGGGTTAATATCTCATATCGTTCCAGCCAGTGCGCCACGACTGGTATATCAAAGGCCGTGGTATGTGCTACCCTGTCTGTGGGATGGTGCATATAAAAGATCCCTTGCTATTTATGGAAAAATGTAGCGGGTTTCCTCTCTATAACTATGTTTGACATCCAAATGCCGATGATTAATAATCAATATGCTCTAATGGTGTCGTTAAACATAGCAAACCTTTTAATATCTCATATTGATTTACTCATCCAACATTATTACTATCTGTGCAAACATTAAAAATGTGTAATAACTTGTAGATACCTGTATTCATCTGTAAAGTAAATAGTCAGTAAATGTTTAAAAATGTCACCTCTTTTTCCACTTCCAATGTATTTAAAACTCAGTTTTAATATCGAAGATATGTACTTGTGTGTCTGCTGGATTTTATTTTAAGCAAATTAACTCCTTTTTTCTTTGTTGCATTATATAGAAAAGGTTAAATTTTAAATAGTTAAAGGATATAAAGCATGACTGATTTGACTAGACACGAAAAAAAAAAAAAAAAAAAAAAAGAAAGAAGAAAAAAGAGAGAGAAAAAAGAGAAACGTCATAGTGATTTATACACCTATTCACTTTATGGCCCATGGATCAAAATTTTGTCCGGTGACCTGTGATGTTTTTGGACATTCCAGTAACATAAGGATATTTTTATAATATGTGAAAATTTCAAGAAGGTGTAATGACTTTTAAATATTGACCGAATAGTAAGATTTCCCCTCCAATACTATCACCACAATAATAAAATTAAAAAGCAACCCCCCTTCGAACCCCTCCAACCTCATTGCTGCTGCCTCTGCTACTACCCCACCCCCATAACTATCACTACTACTACTACTACTACTACTACTACTACTACTACTACTACTACTACTATTACTACTACTACTACTACTCGCACTACTACTACTACTACTACTACTACAATTACTACTACTACTACTAAAATTACTACTACTACTACTATTACTACTACTACTATTACTACTACAACTACTACAACAACAACTACTACTACTACTACTACAATTACTACTACTACAATTACTACTACTACTACTACAATTACTACTACTACTATTACTACTACTACAACAACAACTACTACTACTACAACAACAACTAATAATACTACTACAACTACTACTACTACAACTACTACAACTACTACTATTACTACTAGGCCTACTTCTATTACTACTACTACTAGGCCTACTACTACAACTACTACGTCTACTACTACTACAATTACTACTACTACAATTACTACTACTACTACTACTACTACTACTACTACTACTACTACTATTAGTCTACTTCTAATTAACAATTAATAATAGTTTTATTAGGGATTGCACTCAGCAGAATATATCTTTTAAATCACTAAATTATAGACTTCAGGTTTACCACTGGAAGCCGACTGATGGTGTATAAAGATAACAGTATCTGAATGGAGTGCCCGCTGACACAAACACTCTCTAAATTAAACCAAACAATCGTTAACGGGTAATTTTGTTTGGTTACAACGACAATAGGTTGCATCAACGAGACTGACACCTTTCAACCCACTCGGAACACAATCGGCTTTTCTCGTCAAACACCGGATCGCGGCGGGCTCAACGGATTAATCCGATCTGGCTACTAATTCTATTGTACCGCTAGTTAGCGTGAAGTAAGGATAAGTAAGACATTGTTTGTATGACTCGCTCAAGGATATGCCATTAATCGGCCCCAAGATTATACCTACACAACCCATCTCGAGCTATTGATTTATGGCTGTTAGGTACTGGGTTCGTATCCCTGTACTGACTCTAAGACATGAGTGAGAGGAAAGGAAAAGGAAATGTTTTATTTAACGACGCACCGAACACATTTTATTTACAGTTATATTTGGCGTCAGACATATGGTTAAGGACCACACAGATATTGAGAGAGGAAACCCGCTGTCGCCACTTCATGGGCTACTCTTCTCGATTAGCAGCAAGGTATCTTTTATATGCACCATCCCATAATCAGGATAGCACATACCACGGCCTTTGATATACCAGTCGTGGTACACTGGCTGGAACGAGAAATAGCCCAATGGATCCACCGACGGGGATCGATCCTAGACCAACCGCGCATCACGCGAACGCTTTACCACTGGGCTACGTCTCGCCTTGCTAAAAGAAAAGGGATGCTTGCTTAACGGAACCTCAGTGTATGTTGTAAAGCACGTGGTATGTGAGGCGCAGTCATGTCTTTTGGAAAATAAATATTACAAATACTTTACTTCTAATTCGTAGAAGTATCTGACATAATATCAGATTTGGCAGCATAGTAAATATCCTCTTAACATCAGCTTATTAACCTTCCATCTTAGATACCAACCAAGAGAGTGGAGTAGCATACCCAGGACAGAGTGCTTGAACCTTAATTGGCTGCAAGAACGTAAATAAATTACCCCGACCATCAATCTGTGACCGGCCTCGATGGTGTCGTGGTTAAGCCATCCGATATAAGGCTGGTAGGTAGTGGGTTCGCAGCCCGATATCGGCTGCCACCCAGGGCGACTTTTAACGACTCGGTGGGTAGGCGTAAGACCACTGTACTATCTTCTCTCTCACTAACCACCAACAGCTGACAACTAACCCACTGTCCTGGACAGACAGCCCAGATAGCTGAAGTGTGTACCCAGGACAGCGTGCTTGGATATAAGCACGAAAATAAGTTGCTGTCTGGAAAAATCAGTGACATTTGGAAATATTTCACTGGCATACGCAATTTGTTCCTTTAAACTCAGTGCCCTCTTGTATTAATAATTAACTGCCATGAATAATTGACGTGACATGATATGTGGAGACTAAATCATTGCGACAGGCACCACCATAGCAACGGCGCTCTTTACGCTCAATCATTTTTTTTTTTTGTACGACGCGAACTTTTTAAAAGGAAAATTGTTCTCCAAGATTTATACATGTAGTATTAAGGTGCTCAAATATTTTAAATTGTGTCATCGGCTTCTCTGCGGTGGAATAAAGCTCTACGATACATTTCATGTAATGTTAACTTACTTTCTTGCTAATATCCAATTAAGGTTCAAGCACGCTATCCTGGGCACATACCTCAGCTATCTGGGCTGTCTGTCCAGGACAGAGGGTTAGTTGTTAGTGGTTAGTGAGAGAGGGAAGAGGGTGTAGTGGTCTTACACCTACCCATCGAATCGTTAAAGCTCGTTCTGGGTGAGTTCCGGTACCGGGCTGCGAACCCTGTACCTACCAGCCTTATCACCGATGGCTTAACATCGCGACGCCACCGAGGCCGGTACTACGATACAGAGTTTGCCCGACGTGTGATGGGTCGAAATATCGAATGCTGTTTATCACATATCGGGAGTTTTCGCCGTCCCAACCAAGAGCTGGACATAGCCCAGTGGTAAAACGCTCGCTTGATGCGCAGTCGGTCTAGGATCGGGCCCATTGGGCTATTTCTCGTTATAGCCAGTGTACTACGGCTGGTATACACCAAAGGCCGTGGTATGTGCTGTGGGATGGTGCATATAAACGATCCCTAACTACTAATGGACAAATATAGCGGGTTAGCTCTCCAAATCAAAATTACCAAATGTTTGACATCCGATAGCTGATGATTAATAAATCAATGTGCTCTAGTGGTGTCGTTAAACAAAAGAAAACAATTAAATTGTATGTTCTTTAGGATCTATCCCCAATGGACTATTTCTCCTTCCAGTCAGTACACCACGATTGGGATATCAAAGGCCGTGGTATGTGCTATCATGTCTGGAATGTACCATCGTCATCTATTATATCACATTCATCTCAGGTCAGGCACAAAAAACCAGTCTAGCGAGTGTCCGCGAGCGCTCGACCTCTCGAACGCTCCTCATGTTGACAGGTAGATACAACATAATTTATGAATGCATTGACAAGATTAAAAAGATATCCTCTTCTGCGCCATGCGTCTTTACTCATCTCTTGGTATTTACATCATATTTTATTTAAACGAAAAAAGAAAGATTTGTCAATATTTTCGGGTCGAAAGACATCTAACATAGTTTTAATATAGCAAATGCTGTTTTGTATCTTAATGCCACCCCTACCCTCATTAGAATAATTATCCAAAATTGTCCCGATTTTGTATTTTCTGTCCAGGGTCAGTCAGATCACTGCCTATCCAGAGACCGGGCCCGGGGTGGCCATGCCTGAAACCTTAGTGGTATAGGGGCATGTAAAAATGTCCTATGTTCTAAGCTGTATCTTAAACTTTTAAAACATTTTTATTTCAGAAACAATTCCATTTAGCTGTTGTTCTTGACTCTTCCATCCCATTTTATGTTATTTTATTAAATTTATCAGGCTTATTTTCATATCTTTTTCATATTTGCTAAAACAGTTTTAATAAAAAGTAATTGCTAAAATCTCTGTTGAACCCATTCCAACTGACATATAAATTGTATCTGGAGAAAACCGAGACCAAGAGATAATTTAAACACACACACACACACACACACACACACACACACACACACACACACACACACACACACATATATATATATTGATTACTTATACAAACATACAGTCCCGAATCTCACAGTGCTGATGTCGTTATGTTTTTCTTTATCAAATACCTACTTAGACTATAAATAACTCATTATATCAGCAGATTAGCAGACTGTCGTAAATTATTTATTTATAACCATAAACTGCCATGTTGCGGAAAAAAGTGTATAAAGTTTTATACTGATTCAAAGTAAATATTATAACATGCATGTTTGTTTTCGCATTGTTTTTGTTAACTTTGCATCGTGCACTTACATCCAAGTAATAGATAGATCGCTGGGGCAATAAAATACTTTTCTTAAATTGTATTTCAAAATATTAAAGTTAAAGTTTGTTTTGTTTAAATAGACAACTAGAGCATATTGATTTATTAATAATTGGATGTCAAACATTTGGTAATTTTGAAGTATGGTCTTACAGAGGAAACCGTCTAAAGTTTTCCATTAATAACAAGGGATCTATAATATACACCATCCCAAAGACAGGATAACACATACCATGGCATTTGATATACCAGTCGTGGTGCACTGGCTGGAACGAGAAATAGTCCAATGGGCCCACAGACTGTGATCGATCCTATACCGACCGCATATCAGGCGAGCGCTTTACCACTGGACTACGTCTCGCCCACGTATTTCAATATTAATGATGCGAGTTGTATAGAAATACGCCGATTCTTGCTTACCACTTTAACGATATTGGTCAATTGATGTGTCGAATATTATTCAATCTAACATCTATTATTTATTATTCTGGTCTGAACAGGCGTTACACAGAGACTACAAAGCAAGAGGATTGCCAATTAATAGCAAGATTTGCGTGACAAATGTGTTTTCTCTACTTAATAACTAGTCTAAACACCAACACCTACCTCGATTTGATCCCGATCTCTCTGTTTGTATTCTTCCGCCAGCTGCATTTTGAAGAGGAGCAGATCTTCCTTGGATTCCTGCTTTGTCTTTGGAGGTTTCTGAACCTCCTCCTTAACCTCCTTGAGGTCTGTAAACCCGCTACTTGACACGTCTTGGTACGAGGGTGGCGCTTCGCCGAGGGTGTCTAGTTTAAGGGAGGAATTAGAAGCCTTCTTCTGTCTATCTTTCCTTCTTATTTTTAGAACGACGAAAAGGACGATGGCAGCCACTAAGACAGTCACACACAGCAGACCGATCACGATCAAGGCGTTCTGCTCACCCGTGAACGACGTCGCCACAGAGGTGTTGGTAACACCTTCAAACACTATGATTTTAAAAGCATGCTTCGAGGACATTTTTGGTGGATCCCCTCCATCAGTCGCCCAGACATACACAACATGGCTGCCACACTCTTTGAGGTCCAAATTTTTATCAACAAATATTGTTCCAGTAATTTTCTCTACAGAAAACATATCCTGGTTCGAAACCATTTCAATGCTGTATGTCAGTTTACCGTTATTGCCAGTATCTGCGTCTGTTCCGTTAATTCTGGCTATTCTACTTCCGGGAGGAGACTGGTACGCGATTCGCACGGTGTTGTCTTGTGAATTGGGGAAGATGATCTCCGGTCCATTGTCGTTTTCGTCTCGTATCCGAACTTGGACCCTGACAGTTCCCTGTTTAGCCGGAGTCCCGTGATCCCGAGCCAGAATATCAAAAGTATACACCTCCCTCGTTTCTCTGTCGAATTTGCTCAGACTTGTTATTGAGCCATTTTCAGATACGTTGAAAGGTACTGGAAAGTTATTATTCATCATAGAGTACGTCACAGTGCCATTCTCTCCTAGGTCAGGATCGTTGGCCACGACGACTCCGACGTCGGAATATGCTGGCTGATTTTCGTAAATATTTAGCCTATACACAGCACTAGGAAATGTGGGCGCATTGTCATTCATGTCTTTGATATGTACATGCACAGTTACACTTGATGATAGAGAGGGGATGCCGCCGTCATATGCCACCATAGTGAAGTTAAAATGATCAATATTCTCCCTATCAAATGATGCAACGGTTCGGATGTCTCCCGTTACACTGTCGACAGCAATATAGTCTAAAGCGTAATCATCCTTTGGTGCAACTTTGTAACGAACCGTCCCATTCAGCCCGGAATCCAAATCTGTGGCTATCGCATTGCCTATCACTTTCTGCACGTAGTCGTTCTCGGAGATGGATAAAAAATAATTCGATTTGTTAAAACGTGGACTGTTATCGTTTTCGTCTAGCACCGTCACCAAGAAGGTCTCGGAACTACTTAAATTTGGATTTCCATTATCACGACACTCAAACATGATATAGAACCAAGCGGTCGTCTCCCTGTCTAACCCCGCTGGAGCGACCAATTTGTATTTCTTTGTTTCCATAGCATGGATAACTAACTGGCTTGAATTTAGAAAGCAATTCACGTTGCCTCTGTCCCCAAAATCATCGTCGATGACTGTTGCAAAGGCTACCATTTGTACTTGTTTGAGGTTTTCTCTCACATGACCGTGGGAGACAATGTTGAGTATTATTCGCGGACGGGTGTTAACGGTGTCCATGACCGTAATGTAAACAACAGCCCTCCCAATACGAGGTTCAGCATTTTGATCCAGAGCTTCTACCAAGACCCTTGTCGTCCGATTTTGAAAATAGCCCAGGTTCCCAGCCGGAGTTATTGCCCCCGTGTGACTGTCGATCGTAAACGTGGATCTGATTTCTGATACCTGTAGAGGGTTCAGTCTGTACACGACATCGCCGTTGTCACCATCGTCCTTATCGGTGGCCGATACCGTGATGATTGTGAAATTAGAACTGGCGGTTTCATTGACGTTCGCGTGGTACTCTGCCTTGGAGAACACAGGCGAATTGTCGTTGACGTCGCTAACGGCGATCTTAACTTCGAGAGATCCTGTTTTTGGCGGAGTGCCTCCGTCGACAGCTTTGACGGTCAAGGAGTAACTTCCTGACGTCTCTCTGTCTAGCTGTCTGTCAACCAACAAGCTGACCTTCAGTGCTTTGCCATCTCTCCACACGTGCAGTTTGAAGTTGATGTTAGGTGGCACTATTATGTAATTCTGTATCGAATTTAAGCCCAGATCTTTGTCTTCAGCCACGGGCAGGGGATACGTTTCATTAATAGCAGCTGACTCGAGTATAGACAGAGAAAAGGGCGAGTCCAAGAACACCGGTGAGTTGTCGTTGATATCAAGGAGTACAACTTTTACAACGACGATTTCTAGAAACGTACCAGAGGTCATGGCAACCGATACTTTAAAGAAGCAGTTTTCTATAAATCCACACCGACTTTCGCGATCTAATTTTTGGCTTGTATACAACAGACCTGTCCTAGAGTCGATCCGGAAATACTTGCTGTCACTATCAGGGTCAGGCGTTGACTTTGTCGGTATATCGAAATGAAGGCGGTTTAATACCTGGGCGGTTGTCCTCAGTGAAATGTTGGAGTCAACCTTCACATTTCCAACGTAGAAATTTGCGTTTTGTTCCTCGTCTATTTCATAAACGATTTCATTGGACAGAACTCCAATGAAATATATTAAAGAAAACAACGCGTACAGTGTATTCGTTCTTGCCATGCTTACCAAAACATAAAGAGACAAATCCTGAAATAATATGTCTTACGTGAACTGTGAATAATATCTAACACCCAAGCTTAGATGCGAGTGAAAAAGAAAGAAATGTTTCACCTTTCCTTGGAGGTGCAAACATTCACACCGGATCGTGTTTTGATAGGTAGTCGGTATCACACTAATGCACAACAAATAAAGGTATCGCTCATTATCACTTGCGTTGAATGATTAACACAAACCACGGTTCTTTTTACGTATTGACGTAGTGGTGTAAACACGTCCAGGAACTAGCTATAGCCCGCACACATACACAAAAAAAAAACCTGCTTTGCATATCTTTGACATCCGCTGAATTGCCTGACTGTTACCAGGTTCAATTATGTCGTTCGTTCAATACCTCGACATTTATCAGCTGGAGTTTCAATAGCTTTGCCCGTCCACCAGTTTACTCTTCATACACACGCGTGTGCTTAATAACGTCCTTTTAATCACTCGCGGCTTTTTTTAATCACACAAAATAACAAACAGTTTGGGTGTTTTTTTCTTAATGTAAAAAACGTTGTCATCAGAAATTCGCTTGCTGTAGGATGCCAATCTCAAGTAATAAACACAGTGCACGTGCTGATTTCAAAACAATGATTGTCGAAAGGCAGAAAAGTGTTCTTTGTCAAACTGAACAACATAATCCGTTGTCGATTGTAGAAAGGAATCAGTCGTCAAATTGCAGAATAAATATATATGTGTATATATTAAAAACAAGACCTTTCAGTTGACACATGTTACTCCTGCAAAACCCATCAACGTAGTGCTATGCAGCGTGTCCAATACCTTTCATTATTCTTGTCCATGATGTTTTGCATTTAGAATTCCTGAACCATCCTTGAAAATTTGCAGCTGGTTACGAAGACGCTATAACAGAAATTTGTTCCTCATTACACCAGCGCGGGGTGTGTGACATCAACAATGACGTGCACTGCTTCTTTCTTGCTGTTCCCCGTTACGTCGTTTACAGCACACACACTGCAGTTTCATCTCATCTTCCGCATCACCGTGGTCGGCACTGTCGCCAGTCGCCGCAGTGAGAACTCACGCCGCGTGATTTCACACCGATTTTCGATACCCCGAACAGTGGCAGTCTGGACAACTCTGCAAAGACACAAAATTTGCATTAAGTGTTTGGTAAAATGATTAACCGTGTGTAATGAACGGGGGCTTGCAAGCTCTACACCGGAGTTTCAAAAGCTACTTAATAATGTTTATACACTGTAGGTGCCGACAACTCGCGTCAGTATTTCGCACTGGCCTACCTGTTAACGCCGCCGCTCAGGTAAATACGCTCCGTGTGACCAGTATCCGATATGCACACATTCTCGTCCACTCGGTGCGGTTCGGCGCAGTAAGAGCCGGATTAGAACGCCAGTGAATCGCTAGTATTTAGATTTCTGTAATCAGACCGCTGGCCCCGCCCATTGCATTAGCGGCAGCCAATCGCCGAAGCGCTGTGGCGATTACTGTCCAAAGCCGTTAAAGAGAAAGTATTACGGCTCGAGCCCGCTGCGTTAGGCCGCGGTAAGGACACCCGCCAGTCCACTCGCATCTTCCACACATTGTCCTAGAGCTCCCCCCGTGCTGGGACGGTTTGGAGTAAATCTAGGATTTTGGAGAAAATACTTTTTGTATTAATGTTCAAAGAAATTATTCACTCTTTGATTTCTAATTAAGGTGATATTCAAACCAGTTGGCATGGCTAAGGAAACAAACGAGTGAGAGTGTTAGATCGTCCGCCGTCTGAAGCGTGATAGGTCGTAGGATCGTCCACCGTTGTTTCTACAACACAGTGATCAGGGTTGTGATACTTCATTTTTAATAATTTTTAAAAGTCGATTTCAACTCTTTTTTTAAAACTTAACAATTACCTTTACTTTGATTGATTGAAAACATATTTTATTGTGTGTGTGTGTGTGTGTGTATATACATACATACATACATACATACATACATACAAGGATTGGGTACGAGTTATCCAAGTTACGAGGCCCTCTGCTAATTATATATATTAAATTGTACAATAATGGCGATTGCAATTTTTAATATGTTAACCTTTAGTTAACTATGATACATGTTTTAAGCTTTCTAAATCACTATTTCAGATTTATTTTTGAACGGAGTGTCACAGTCTTGATTAATGACCATGGTATGCGCTGCTCTGTTGCTAAAAATACAAAGATTATCCCATGTTGAGACTTTTTCATTCATCTATATATCTGGAGTCGGTATCCCGGTTACTATATACATAGTGAAAATTCAAATCTACTGATTGATCTGATTAAAAAGTAATTCGGATGTGAGGGAGGGTTTGACCCCACAGCTATGTTAGTTCTCGAATCCCCAGAGCAACAGTCTTTATATATGCATATTTCTTAACATTCAGAGACTCTCAATGGACTCTATTCTATATATGACGGCCAGACGCAAAGTGCATTATTCTAGGGGTTTTACTCCCCAGGGATCGACATTTCTTTCATGCACATCAAACATCCTAAGCATTTTATAGGGTTATAGGAGTACGGGCTCCCATTTTTGTAGAGGGGCAGGCTGGATTTTGCCCGAATTTTGCCCGAATTAAACGAAAATGCCAGAATCTGCAAAACAACATTTATTCATATTAGCATTACTACCAAACAGCTACATAGGGTTGCAAACGAGTGACTACGCATTTTAAACTAATAACTAATAACTAATTTTGATAGTAGAATGATCGAAATACACGGTAAAAAGGTCTCAAGATATTGCCCGAATATCTGTATCATTTTTTGCCCGAATTTGAGATTTTTCTCCAGCACTCGGTGTGTGTGTGTGTGTGTGTGGTTAGTTGCCCCCCCCCCCCCCCCCCCCCCCCGTCTGGTACGCTTATGTATAGAGTAGGATATTATGAATACATTTTATAAATTCATTATTCAACTCTTAAGAATCCATTTTAACAATTTAATGACTGTGTTTAACGTATATAAGTTAAGTTGCATGGTCAAAAATTAATCGAATTAAAAAAACACATAATACTTATTTATAGAAAGAAAGTGAGACGATTAAGATATTATAATAAACCAAATACGGGGAATTCGAACTTGTCATTGTCATATTTATATTCTGTAAATGGGTGCATAACAATAACAAAATAAATAATAAAAAAAAGAAAGAAGAAAGGCTCACAAAAATGAGCCATTCCTCTAAAAAAAACCAACCCCCCCCCCCCCCCCCCGAAACAACAACAAAACAACAAAAACAACAAAACCCCTATAAGATCACCCACCATCCAATGTTTGTTTTTTAAAAACTTTTTGTTGTTTAACGACATCACTAGAGCACATTGATTTATTAATCATCGGCTATTGGATGTCAACATTTGGTAATTTTGACATATAGTCTTAGAGAGAAAACTCGCTATATTTTTCCATGAGTAGCAAGGGATCTTTTATATGCACCATCCCATATACAGGATAGCACATACCACGGTCTTTGATGTACCAGTCGTGGTGCACTGGCTGGAGCGAAAAATAGCCCAATGGGCCCACCGGCGGGGATCGATCCCAGGCCGACCGCGCATCAAGCGAACACTTTACCTCTGGGATACGTTCCCTCTCCTCCACCCAATAAACAAACAAGACTATTATGCAACACAAATATTTAGGTCGAATATGCACACAGGTGTACTTAATGGAAATTTTATTAGTAACAGAACTGACACACGGCTTCATAATACTGTACATATATATACGCAGGCATGTAATACGCACGTATGGGTATATACTACGCACAGTCGACGGTCTTTAATAAACCTGTTGTTGGTTTTTATACCACGGGATGTGTTTACATTAAATAGTGCTATGAATAACTAAACAATTTACAAGATTTTATCGGACAGGTTATTGAAATATTTCACACTGGTGCATTGTCTGAGAACTGCGATATGGATAAAGAAAAGATGTTTTACTATCGACATAAAATTGAGATACGATCATGTCTTGTAGCGTTATCGACAATAAAAGACCATTTCAATGGAATGCGTATATATTCCCTCCCACATATTGTTATACGGAAATAAATAGAAAACATAGAAATCGCTTCTTGTTATGTTTGACACACGTTCTTCTCAATACACCAAACACTGTTCATAACGTGGGCGGGATTTAACTCAGTCGGTTGAGTACTCGCTCGAGGTGCTTGCGTCGCAGGTTCGATCTACGTCGGTGGATCCATTCAACATTTTTTGTCTCTCGTTTCAACCAGTGTACCACAACTGGTCAAAAGATGTGGTGTGTGCTTTCCTGTCTTGCTACATTGGGGAAAATGTAGTGGATTTCCTCTGATGACTACGTCTTAGAATTACCAAATTTTAGACATCCAGTAGCGATGATTAATGAATGAATGTGCTCTCGTGGTGTCGTTAAACAAAACAGCCAAACTGTTCATAACGACCGCTCAGTAGAAAGGACTGCAATATTAATTTTAGAAAACGCTTATTCTTCTCAGATCATCAACTCTAATTTTAATCAACCACATTTGTCTTTAAAGTGTACATTTGTCTGTCATAGTAATAAACGATTATATCAAAGACAAACTAACGGTATAGCCCGTTTTAACATTAACGCATTCTTGCTCACAACTAATTAAAGTTAAAGTTTGTCTTGTTTAACGACACCACTTTAGAACATTGATTTATTAATCATCGGCTATTGGATATCAAACATTTGGTAATTTTAACACACAGTCTTAGAGAGGAAACCAACTATGTTTTTTTCCATTATAAGCAAGGGATCTTTTATATGCACCATCACACAGACAGGATAGCACATACCACGGCCTTTGATATACCAGTCGTGGTGCATTGGCTGGAACGAGAATAGCCCAACGGGCCACCGACGAGGATCGATCCTAGACCGACCGCACATCAAACGAGTGCTTTACCACAACCAATTACAGCTCAAACACGCTGTCTCAGTTATACATATGAGACACCCGGGCTGTTTGTGGAGAACAAGGTTTAAGTGGTTAGTTGTTGGTATTTAATACACTTCTTCACCGAGTCTTTAAAACTCACTTTTGGCGAGAGCCGGTTTTGTTTCTTAATCTGTTCTCAAAAATGGTTATGCAGTCTAACAGGTTCATTCAGAAATCTGTATTCTGTTTAAACTCCACCTTACTTCTCAAAGGAAATCAACAACTCCGAGCCGCCGTACCCAGTCTAAACTAAAACATATCAGAGTATAGCAAAATACATATTATCATTAGACCAAAGGGGCACATTTAAACTAAAAGGTTGTGGGCGGACTTTACAAAACCTGTTTATGTCTTACACACGTGTAACTACAGACATTTACAATGCTTAAATAACTGCGTTTAAGAAAAACAGGCTTCGTAAATTCGACCCTGTATTTTTAATATTTGGAGGAGGAACACCTCCCATTATTCCCCCTTGAAAAACAAGGACCTGCAACTTCGTGCACATACTGTAAGTAAAGGACATTAAAATACGCTTAAATGTGAGACGTCACCCTTTCCACACGTACCGGAACAGAGAACTCGGAGATGATTTCAAATCACGTACAATATCCATTACCAAATGGCTGGAGCGCCGTCAGTCCGTGAAAGGAAATTCAATATGCGACTTTAAATGAAGTCCAAGTCTTTCATGAAAGACAAAGTTAAAAATTAATTCGAAACCCTTTCTGTGACCGGAATCGCATGGACTATTAAGAGGTGGCTTGGTGTAACGGTAAATAATCCCGCCAATTCCCACTCCGCTCCGAGCAGTATTTGTCGGATCAGTGACTGTTTAATCTAGATGCTAGAACTATAAAAGCGCCATATGCAACAAAGCCGAAACGAAACGTGACACGAGCACAAAATATTAATGTCACGTTGATACGATTATAAAGTCGTACGTTTGTAATTGTAACTGTACCCCTCACAGACATAAAGCTGATTCTCTGAAGCTATTCAAAAATAACAATCATGAAATCAAACTCACCAACCCCCCAACACCTCTCTTCATTTTTTTTTAACGATTTCTAAACGACAGAACCCTCCAGTTGACCATTTGAACTGTGTATTATTTAAAGCCAGCACAATAAGAATGTATAAACCAGAATTAATATTGTATTACAGTCAGCAAACAGAGAAAAAAACCCCGACGATATAGCTTTAGTTGCTTGGTGAACGACAGAACAAATGTCCCCGTACCATCCCCGTTCTCTTCCGCCCTAAGTTGGTATTTGAATGGTTATGAACATCAATGAGAGAGAGCGCGTGAGAGAGAAAGAAAGAAAGAGAGAGAAAGAAAGAAAGAGAGAGAAAGAAAGAATAGAAAGGACATAGAAACAGAGGAGAGGGAGAGAGAGAGAGAGAGAGAGAGAGAGAGAGAGAGAGAGAGAGAGAGAGAGAGAGAGCGTGAGAGAGAAAGAAAGAGAGAGAGAGAAAGAAAGAAAGAGAAAGAAAGAGAGAGAAAGAAAGAATAGAAAGGACATAGAAACAGAGGAGAGAGAGAGAGAGAGAGAGAGAGAGAGAGAGAGAGAGAGAGAGAGAGAGAGAGAGAGAGAGAGAGAGAGAGTAAACTCGCAACCGCAGACTACTTGTAAAATGCAGCACAACATATTTTGTATATACATTCCCAATACACGGTACGGAACCTTTGATGTTCACACCGATAAGTGAATAACTACACAACAAGCTATAACAGTCGGAATACAACACGGAAAGGACTATACAGCGACGTAGTGATAATGAAAAGCTACACTAAATGAAGATCTACAGATTCTACACAACGCGAACTGGCCGGGAGGACGGCTCTGGGTTTTATGGTCGTACTTGGTTGTGATTTAGTACAATGCATCCGCACACGCCTTGTTATCAGTCCATCTGTCAGACCAATACCAGGCCACCGACCTAGCCAAACAACATTTGTTTTTCCTTAATGGCCTGACCGATCACAGGGATCCCGACTGGCTAAAGAACATTAACAACGGAGGGATCTACGACTCCATTACGATGTTGACACGGCGGCTGCGAGTATTAAGACCAGTGAATACTATTTTGATAGATTACCGATCAAACATACCGCATGCTGAGGTTTTGTTATTAACTCTGGCATTTTTGCCTTTTTTGTTTTGTTTGTTAATAGAACGAGGTAACAAATTATAACTTATGATATTCGCCTTTTGAAGAAAGATAAGTTATGAAAGATAAGATGTAACGATGCGTCAGTTAATCGAAAGACGATACCGGCCTCGGTGGCGCAGTGGTTAAGCCATCGGACTACAGGCTGGTAGGTACAGGGTTCGCAGCCAGGTACCGGCACCAACCCAGAGCGAATTCTTAAGGTCTCAATGGGTAGGTGTAAGGCCACTACACCTTCTTCTCTCTCTCTAACCACTAACCAAATAAAAACTAACCCACTGCCCTGGACAGACAGCCCAGATAGCTGAGGTTACAAATTGTGGTATGATATTCGCCTTTTGAAGAAAGATAAGTTATGAAAGATAAGATTTTATGACGAGTCGGTCAATTGAACGACGATACATTACAAATCCCCTGCTTTTAAAACTTAGAAGCCATACATATAGTTTTATATTAGAGACAGCGACACCTGAACAGAGAAACACTGGTGCCATACAGTCTACACTTGTATTCTGTAATAAGCCTTCATGTACGTTGTTGGTTGCCTTGTGTACCAAAGAAGAAAGTTTCGTGTCAAAGTTTGAGGTGCACCATCAAATATTTACGGTGTAAAAAATTTCACAAACATTGTAAGCCTAGTTTTGCACGTATACTTAAATCTACGACTAAACCACAATTCTTATTACTATTATAGTACAAATATAGTTTTCTCCTTAAAATGCTCTATTTTCCTTAATGATGTAATTTTCTTCGTGAAATAGATACCAAACACTTGTAAATGTGGTGCCACACTTTTTATTGGCGTACTGTCTGGGTGTGTTGATGCGCTACTTAAATAAGATGTATTAGCAAAGGTTAACATTTTCGGCAATAGGAACTGATTTGGTACACTGGAACCTGTTTCAAACTGGTCACAACATGAACCACTGCCGTTGATTAACCAGTTGCATGAACTGACTGGAAAAACTGGATCACGACTATCACACACACACACACACACACACACACACACACACACACACACACATTGAGCGACAGCGATCTGAAGTAACATAGCGTTGTTACTGCAGATCGCTGTCGCTCACCAGTAAAATTTAAAATATTAGTTGGTATTTAAATTAAATATCGTGGACAACTTTGTGATAACGACAACCACCCCCTTAACCCAGACATCTGACATATTTGTTCAGTTTGTGAGAGAGAAGCCAGAGTAGTAGTCTCACATATCTCCAATAAACATTTTTAAATCGCTTTCCGGTAGAAGCCAGTAATCGGATGCGAGCCCGATATCTACGGGTTTTTAGGCCAATGACTTAACCGCTACAAGACGTGGTCCAGTGATAAAGCGCTCGCTTGATGAGCGGTCGGTTTGGGATCGATCCCCGTCGGTGGGCCTATTGGGCTAGTTCTCGTTCCAGACAGTGCACCATGACTTATATATCAAAGGCCGTGGTATGTGCAATCCTGTCTGTGGGATGGTGCATATAAAAGATCCCTAGCTGCATTAGGAACAATGTAGCGGGTTTCCTCTGATGACTACATGTCAGAATTACCAAATATTTGACATCCAATAGCCGATGATTAATTAATCAATGTGCGCCAGTGGTGTCGTTAAACAAAACAAACTTTAACCGCTACATCACTAAGGCCAATATATGATGAATGCAACATGTCTTCAACAAAAATAATGGTGTTTTCTTGGAATGGAATGGGAAATGGTTTAACGTGCACATTGAGAAGTTGTAGCTAACGCCTATCCTGGGCACAAGTACCGGCCTCAGCCAGTTCCTCCGTCCAGGACAGGAACTAATGTTTTCTTCAGAAGATAAACATACATATGGTTTTAATCCAATTATTAATAATGCTTGCGATAATGCTAATATATAATATTTATAGGCAACAGTAAAGACAGAATTAAACAAAAAATTATAAATAGAAAAGTTAAAAGAACATCTGATATTGCATTAAAAATTTTATTGCACAGAGTACACCACACATGTCTGTGGTTTCCACGGTGAAAGCCCTCCAAAACACGGCTTGCAGAGAGCCCACACGTTATATCAGCAACAACCTCCTGGCGTTGATAAGACGCCGTCGTGAGATAATTAAGCACAACACTCCTTTGACATCTAAGGCTTGTGTCAATACCCGACCACGGCCGATCGTTTATTTCTCTATGTCATTGATAAACACGGATATTGTTTTCCTTAAAGTCTACTTTGTTACGATGAACTCTCAAGCAGACATCGATATGGGCTACGCATGACATTCGTTATCTCTCCTAGCACTCTGGGCTAAAGCCCGGAATTTTGGGCACATGCGTTCCTGGGGGAAAAGGCAGCCATTTGCCGCTAAATTCCAAGTCCTGATCCACCACATGTTGGTTGCAGTGGAGCGAGAGATGGATCATGGGTATTTCCTTCCTTGACCATCGAGAAATGTAAACACATGTTACTTAATTGATGGTAAGTTAGTAATGGAATCGGCTACCGACGTAATCCCAGTTGAGTGAATATCACAAAGAACTCAATTAAAGGTTTAAAGTGCGAGAAGTATCTTAATGTGACTGTCATAATCAAATATAAATTGATCAAGTTTGTTTTTATATTTCCGTATCAAAGAACTAACGGGCACAAAGATATGGATTACTGGTTGTAATACCTTTCCAGTAGTAATGCTTTCTGCCCTATATTTTCTGTTTGTAGTTTCAAATGTTATACATTGTGAAAGGAATATATTTTTAAATTTAAGTTTCAGAGATAATATTTTATTTATAAATGATATATTATAGTCTGTCCTAAATGCCACCATTCATGCTGCTGGGGCGTAATTCACAAAGGTCTCTTAGGCTCTGCTAGACAACAAAGCATTCCCGTTGCAAGTCTTTTAGCATTGCACTGCGAGATCGCAAAGTTGCGAGAGTTTAGTGAATTAGGCCCCTGTATTGAAAACTGTTTAGATAAGTTAAATATTAGTTTCAATAAATATTCCTTTGGTCAATGATTGCAAATTTCCCCTTTTGATTGTTGAAAATACCTTATGCATTGTTGTGCATATTTCATATGCAGTGCTACATTACTGAAATGGAAATCTCCACTAGACCGTGACGTAGCTATTGGAAGACATTTTCCTGTAATAACCCCTTAGCATAGTGCTGAATCGCCAGTTATTTGGTACATATGGTACAGCGTGCAAGAAACAGACCCGCCGTCTGTCTGGGATCGATTCCCGTCGGTGAAGCCCCATTGGGCTATTCCTCTTCCCAGCCAGTGCACCACGACTGGTACGTCAAAGGCCGTGGTATGTGCTATCCTGTGTGTGGCATGGTGTATATAAAAGAGCCCTTGCTACTAATGGAAAAAAGTAGCGAGTTTCCTCTCTAAGACTATATGTCAAAATTACCAAATGTTTGATATTCAATAGCCAATGTGCTCCAGTGGTGTCGTTAAAAAACCCACTTTTATTTTAATATTTTTTCCTAGATACAGGACAACACGTACCACTATCTTTGACAGGTACTAAGCCACTGCTCGGGGCTCGTTAATTATTTTTCACGAATCCACACCTCCTCGTACATTCTCAATTCTTTATTCACTCAGACCATATACATGGTACATGAGGTAATATAATAATATAATATTTACAAAATGAGCAAGTTACAAACATATACAGATACCATTTGGAGAACAAAGTATAATACATAAATAATATAGTAAATACATGTACTCATCTTCATTTCTAGATCACATTCTTGTTAAACCTTGTTTAATGTAATCACATAGTTTTATTAATACATGTTTACTCTGCTTATTAAAAAGTATATGCATTGTTTTAACATTTGACTGTATATTATAATAATTAGATAAATATACTACTCTAATATCATTTAGTGCTTTACATTCAAATAAGAAGTGAAATTTATCACTAATAATACAACCAATATTACATATATTACATAATCTTTCTTTCTTTGATAAATGAGTCCATCTTCCTATTTCAACGGGTAGTCTGTGGTTAGCAAGTCTAAATCTGGTAAATACAATTCTTCGTTTCAAAGGGAGTATGTCTAGATATGGTTCATATGAATGTTCATTTTTAAATAATCTATAAATCTAGAGAACTGTTCCATTCCTGTATATACATATCGCGATAAATTCTTTCAATGTTTTGTGCTAAACATTTTCTATTGACATTAATATAAAATTGGTTTAACCAAATATAGCTTAGACCAGCTAGATCTAAAATGTTGTTCACTTTACACAACCATCTAGATTTAAAAATATAATTTTCATACAGACTGAACAGAAATTTGTATATAATGGCAGACATTTTCTGCTCTTTGCAGTCGATATTCCGTTTCCAATAGCTAATAATTCTACTATATATTGTATATTTTACGGGAAATCTCCCGATCTCACCATATAGCATAAAGCTTGGGGGTACTGTTTTTAACACTAAGTATGCGTTTACAAAATGATAAATGAACTCTTTCTATATCGTCTAATTTCTGAAAACCCCATACATCACAACAATACAGTAAAATCGGTAACACAAGACTATCGAGTAATCTCCATTACTTGTTGTTGTAATGTTTTATCTTCTGTAAACGTCTTTTAATGTCAACATGCAAATCCCAATTCTGGTTCTATGCTTATGAGAGTATAAAGTCGAAATGACATGTTGAGTTCTGGTAAACATAACAAAAATTATGTATTTATTTAGGGCTTATGACATTAAAAACTATTTTTGGACGTGACGAATATATAACATATTACTAGAATTAAGTCATGAATTTTATATATCGTACTACAAAAAAGATGATAACTTATTTTTGTGCTTATATCCAATTAAGGTTCAAGTACGCTGTCCTAGTGAGTTAGTTGTTAATGGTTAGCGAGAGAGAAGAGGGTGTAGTGATCTTACACCTACCCATTTAGTCGTTAAAATTAGCTCTTGATGGGAGCCGGTACCGGGATGCGAACCCAGTACCTACCAGCCTTATGTCCGATGGCTTAACGACGAGATAACGACGTTTTACCGTATAACTCCCGTCATTCTAATATACCTTTTGTTACAAGCTTTAAACCAACAACACAACCCACCATTATCATAACGCCAATTTCCGACCTAGAGTAGTTTAATGCTGTATTATATAGATGTGAATTACATTTTACGAGGTGGGATATTAGAACTTGTACACCTACACGATACCGGGCGGAGCGGTCCGCGATACGTACTGTTTCATGGACATACGGCAGAAGACGGGACAATTGGTCATTAAAACGACCAGATTGTTTAAACCGGACACTTGTAACTTGCATGGCGACACCATCCTTTGAAGGGACCCCAAGGTCTTTTACTACCGACCAACAAGGTTGCGAAAGCCTGGCCAGGTATCTACGGGGGAAACATTTTATATCCGCTCTTGACAGATTATTGCGGCTGTAAAATCTTTACTATAATAGACATAAAATCGGACTTAGCTCTACAAAGCGGCACACTAAAAAAAAAAAAAAAATGGCCGCGATGACTGACCACGGGACGAACCCACTTGTGCGTTTTATGTCTCGTCGTTAGGAAACTTTGATGAAAGTGAAAAGAGATGTCGTAAAAATAGTCGAGAAGGGACACAGGTTTGCCATTGTTTTGCCAGGTCAGTGGTCGAGACCTTTGGGCTATTGAAGGAAGAGGGTCTGTGTGATCTTCGTGACCCCGGGCCGCACACAAACTTTGTTAATGCTGAACGCGCCCTTTGCGCCGAGTGATGGCGGGCGCACCACAAAGCGCGGCCAATGAACCAAGCGGTTTTTCTTTTCTTTCGCCTGCCTGATCCGATTTTTTTTTAAAGTTTGCAAACATTGTTGTTTGAAAATAATAGCAGGTACAATTAGGGGGAAAAAATAATGGCCCTGTTCTTTATGCGAACGTTTACGACGAGCAATGATAACTGTTGGTGTTAACGCTAATGACCCGTTGTCGTACCTCATCGCACATGCGTGGTGAAACAGATTCAGGATTAGCGATGTAAAACGAAGTTTAATGGTGTCGCCCTGTTGAAGCTGGCATCTTGATAAATCATGGCATTTCTCACAAATAATGATCTGTCCACATGTTCTTTAAGGTGGTCACGCCAACATTGTGACCACATGGTCTCCCCTATTATACCTAGAATCAAATGCATATCAGGTATTTTATAACGTCCCGAGTTTTATACGCGTGACTGATGTAGAAATAAATTATAATTCAAAATATGAATGATGGATCGACATACCTGATACATTTCGTGTGAAGATATACCTGATAGTTTTTTTTTTTTTAAAGAACACAACTCTATTTTGAGAAACATAACACTGCCGGCAGCATTTATAGGTTCAAAACCTTGATTAAAGTAGAACGAATACTAAATTAGTTTTTTTTTTAAAGGTACAACATCTGAGTTAAACAGACATACATCTGAAATCTCTATAGGATGTCAAAGATTTGGTAATTTTGACATAGTTTTAGAGAGGAAACCCGCTACATTTTCCATTAGTAGCAAGGGATCTTTTATATGCACCATCCCACAGGCAGGATTACAGATACCACGACCTTTTATATACCAGTCGTGGTGCATTGGCTGGAACAAGAAAAATTACATTAAAAAAATATTGTAACTAATAAGGTATGATTAATATCTCAAATGTGTTATGTTTAGTATCTTGATAAATCAAAACCAGAGGCAGGATCTAGGAGTTATAATTTTATTAAATTTTTTTTTTTGTTTTTACGATCCCTCTCCAAACCTTCCCCAAAATTCCCTTGGCATTCCGCCTCATGTCACCGGCCTCGGTGGCGTCGTGATTAGGCCATCGGTCTACAGGCTGGTAGGTACTGGATTCGGATCCCAGTCGAGGCATGGGAGTTTTAATCCAGATACCGACTCCAAACCCTGAGTGAGTGCTCCGCAAGGCTCAATGGGTAGGTGTAAACCACTTGCACCGACCAGTGATCCATAACTGGTTCAACAAAGGCCATGGTTTGTGCTATCCTGCCTGTGGGAAGCGCAAATAAAAGATCCCTTGCTGCTAATCGGAAAGAGTAGCCCATGTAGTGGCGACAGCAGGTTTCCTCTCAAAATCTGTGTGGTCCGTAACCATATTTCTGACGCCATATAACCGTAAATAAAATGTGTTGAGTGCGTCTGGATCCGCCACTGAAAACATTTAATGCTCTGTTAGTAAACTTGGATTTTGGGCTTTTAAAGCAACTGATCGTGATTTTCACAATTATGCATTCTTCCCATGTTGCTGGCCTTTCGGTCACCACTTTACAGCCTTGTTATAAATAAATAACCAGACTAAGCAGGAAGGAGGAAGGAGAATGGAAGGAGACCATAGACGCAGAGATGACAAGCAGGTCAGCTCAGAGGGTTTTACGTGCACATCCAGAGCAAGCTGTTGTAGCGCACGCCTGTCATGTGCCGGCCTGTCCTGGACAGGGATGACAAGCACCTGGGCCTGTGCTTATAAACGTTTTAGTGTAGACTCAATCTCTAATGACGTCACACGCATACAGTAGTGTCTCAGACTCATTAGAGTCTCGAGTCTAGACTCTAAAAGTTTAATAAGCACAGGCCCTGGTTCGGTTGCTTATATATTTAATTGTTAGTATCCTGCAGTTCAACAAGATGAGTAGAGAAATCACATTTTTTTTTCTTAGCTTAAAAAAGCTCAAATTAAACAATGAAGCTTTTTGCAGTACCATATATAACATTCATGACTTTATTCTAGTAATATGTTCTATACTCGTCACGTTCAAAAATAGTTTTTAATGTCATAAGCCCTAAATATATATCTATAATTTTTGTTATGTTTACCATGACTCAAAACTTCATTTCGACTTTTAAACTCTTATAAGCATAGAACCAGAATTGGGATTTGGGTGTGGACATCAAAAGACGTTTACAGAAGATAAAACATTACAAGTAATGGAGAATGTACGAGGAGGTGTAGATTCGTGAAAAATAATTCATGAGCCCCGCAGGTAATTATTTTTCATGAATCTATACTTCCGATTGCATTCTTCAACTTAATCCATTATTCACACACACACACACACACACACACACACACACACACACACACACACACACACACACACACACACACACACACACACACACCACAACACATCCACATACACTTTCCCTCACTCACACTCACTCACACTCACACACACACACTCACACACACTCTCACACACACACACACACACACATACACACACACACCATCGCTCCCTTGACCCCCCTCCCCCCCCCCCCCCCCCCCCCCCCCCCCTCCGTCGTTTCCCACCATCGTATTATGTTCTCTTTGGCTAACTACACAACTTAGGACCTTAAACGTGCTAAAACAAAATTCCTACGATAATTCCTAGTGGTACTCGTATAGATTACACTGTATTGAACAGTGATGGAAAAGGAACACCATCGTACATTTACCAAAGTAATTAGAACAAGATTATAATATGGACATAGAAAGTGCCGTCGGATCTAACTTTTCACACAAACAACGTATACATATCGTCGATGTTAAACAGTTTTCAGGTTGTCAGCTCTTTTTAATACTTAAGGCAAACAGCTGTAGCTGCTTCCGACCAACCATCCGTATGCCTCGCATTTAATCGGTTATGTCAAATGTTTACCTGAGAGTTGCAACAAATACTTTAATCATATCTTTGGACATAGCATTATTACTCTATAAGCCGTCACGCAAACGTTTAAGTCCCGCCACCATCGTCATGTCAGGGTTGCAGTGAACCTTGGTTTCATCTTCCAAAACACAGACATTAGTCCAGTTACCTCCCGTGAATAGGGTTCAATGATATAGCACAGTGTAGTGGTATATGCTTCGGCGAGCTACTCTGGTTACGGCCCCGCCCGCTACCGACCCTGGTCGGGCTGCTAGCGCTCTCTTGCACTTGCCATTCGCGGGCGGTCCCTTCACCCTCCCACCCCAACCTTTTCCTGTCCTGGGCCCCGTTCCACGAAGCGATCTTAGCCCTAAGATCACCGTAACTGCACAGCTAACATAAACACTTAAGGTGATCTTAGGGCTACGATCACTTCGTGGAACGAAGCCCTAGACGAAAGAGCCGGCGTAAGTCGACACATGCGCCCATGACAGGCGTGCGCTACAACAGCTTGCTCTGAATGTGCATGTTAAGCCCTATGCTATGACCAGACCTATGATTCCGAACTTGTCCTGTATACTCCCTTGACGCTTGTTAAGGTATCCATATTTACTGACAATATAAATACACGAGGTTTCGGGTAATTACTGGGTGGATCTTAATCAGGATACGATTTCCAAGATTAGACTTTCAAGATGACATCTCAGCTATCTACATGGACAAAGGTTTACGCAAACCTATTCCATTTGACCACGGTCTGTTAACACGCCATTCCTCTTGATACTAATGTACTCGACAGGAGAGAGAGATAGATATATAAATAGATAGATAGCTAGATAGATCGAGAGTGAATGAGAGAGACAGAAAGAGACAGAGAGAGAGAGAGAGAGAGAGAGAGAGAGAGAGAGAGAGAGAGAGAGAGAGAGAGAGAGAGAGAGAGAGAGAGAGAGAGAGAGAGAGAGAGAGAGAGAGAGAGAGAGAGAGAGAGAGAGAGAGAGAGAGAGAGAGAGAGCGCGCACAGGGGTTGATGGGTGTGATTGATGAGATATGCCAGTTAATAAAGTTCTTCCCTTTCACCATACTACAAAACATCAGTAGAGAGAGAGAGAGAGAGAGAGAGAGAGAGAGAGAGAGAGAGAGAGAGAGAGAGAGAGAGAGAGAGAGAGAGAGAGAGAGAGAGAGAGAGCGCACTGGGGTTGATGGGTGTTATTTACCTTTTGGTACCCTCTAGTTAAATCTAAGTCCCTTTCCTTGTGACAAGTTCTCATATCTCGCCGATGTCATCATCAAGAAACTGGAGAAACTGTTTTTACTTTCCACTAACATGATATCGATACGTACATATTTACTTTCACCGTAATTGTATATTGATGAATTTTAAAACCGATTAATTTATCTACCAACGAATCTGTACTTCAAGTCATTCGTAACAATACTATTACTTTAACTGTGAATAGACATTTTAAAAATATATATCTCTTTTAAAAAGCTATATACATCTGCTTTATTGTTTAAATATCAAGACGGAATGTTTGTCTTCAAACAATTATTGAAAACATTCCAGACATTCTTTAGTTTAGAAAACCGACTGAGACAAAGACATTATTAATAAGGGAGAGAACTGTGGCCACAATTCATCACGCGGCGAGAACTTAACACGAGTAGAACGTACCCAGTTAAAATTAAACATGCATAACGTGTGTGCGTGCGCTGTTCGTACATCACATAGTTCTCACGTGTTTTATTGTCTCTCGGCAAAGTAGCGATAGCGAAACACATTTCTTACAATTCCCCATGGGACAAAGACAGTAATATGATTCTTCCTTTTTTTCTTTTACTTTTTTTTTTGCAAGGGATAATATTAATGCTGTTAGTTTGTCATTGTACATACTTTCTTCATCACGAAAGAGGTGGGGGTGGGGGTGGGGTGGGGGGTGGGGTGGATGGACGGACGTAGCTCGGTGGTAAAGCGCTCGATCCCTATCGGTGATCCTATTGGGTTATTTCTCGTTCCAGCCAGTGCACCACGACTGGTATATCAAAAACCGTGGTATATGCTATCCTGTCTGTTGGGATGGTCGTTTGATAAATACCAGTCGTGGTGCACTGGCTGGGAAAAGAAATAGCCCAATGGGCCCACCGAACGGGATCGATTCCAAACCGACCGCGCATCAAGCGAATGCTTTGCAACTGGGCTACGTCCCACCTCGAACTGCAGAGATACTTACAGATGAAAGAAGGAAATGTTTTATTTAACGACGCACTCAACACATTTTATTTACGGTTATATGGCGTCAGACATATGGTTAAGGACCACATAAATATTGAGAGAGGAAACCCGCAGTCGCTACTTCATTGGCTACTCTTTTCGATTAGCAGCAAGGGATCTTTTATATGCACCTCCCCACAGACAGGGCAGTACATACCACGGCATTTGATATGCAAGTCGTGATGCACTGGCTGGGACGACAGATAGCGACTAATGGGCCCACCGACGGGGATCGATCCCAGACAGATTGCGCATCGACTTACAAATGAGTGCGTGCTGATAATTAACAGCACACGTGCAGGCTCTATACTATACCTGTACATGATACCTGTATTCATATAGCACTGATTGTAATTCGGCAGATAGTGATCGCCACGCTTGAAAACATTTTGTATTTCAAATACCCTATTCAGAAATGCTAATAGGCCTTATTTCCAAACGAATACTGTATCACGTGCAGGTAAAAGCTGGATATTAGAATATTAGAAAAATACTTGTTTTTGTCGGCCTAATTTATTTAACCGAAGCAGTTTTAGTTGTATGTGGGTTTTTTTCGGTTAGGTAAATCAATGGAAAACGATCACCTAGTTTACCTTCATCGAATGCCGTTTTAAGTAATCCATATACACATGTATAGCGAAAAATGAAAATGAGTTTGATTTCCATAATAACAAAGTATAATTCATAATAACAGCAAAGGCGTCTTTCATTGTTGACCGTAATAATAGAGTATCATATGTAAAATCAACTGTTATGTCGTTTTCAAATGAATTTGAGGCCCACATCATGACTGTATAAAATACGTTCTGAGAATAGCAGATTTGTGAGATTAATAGTAAATTTGTTTAAATACTAGTATATCGGGAAGTAGGTTCTAAAAAAAAAAAACAACAACAACACAAAAAAAGATTAAAAAAAAAAAAAGAAAGAAAGAAAGAAAGAAAAGTATATTGAGTGATTAAAAAACCCCATAACAATTAGTATGACATTCGTATGAATTAACATTAATTACCAAAACTTTTGCGAAATCCCTGGACACTTCATTTCGGTTTAAACATCTATTGTATTGTATCTATTCTATTGTAAACCCGTGAATGATCATATCACGAAAATTAGCTATCTAGAGTACTCAACAAAACCTAAAGTAGACTGACGGAAACAGACAAACGATAAGATAATAAACAGACAATGTAAGATAGCTATAGTAACGCAACGTATGTCACGTGTATTCATGGGAACACCAATATGGCCAGATATACCGACCAGCAACAGAAACGAAAATATTTTAATATACATGTGTTAATTAACTCGGTAAACAGAATGTCAATGTTGACAAGATATTGATAATTTTAATAAACACAAAAAACGCCACCCACCAAAAAAAACACCCCCACAAACAAACAAACAACACCCCCCACAACAATCCCCCGCACAACAATCCCCCCCCCAAAAAAAAAAACCCCCAACAAACTACTGTGATTGAAACTGAATTCTTTTAAATAAATAAAACAAAGCTACATTAATATTCGCGTTTATTTTGATGTTCAGTATATTATAATACGAAATATAAGCAAAAAGAAGGGTCACTGGAGCAAGTTGAATTTTGTACTTGAGGGGCGGGGGGGGGGGGGGGGGGGGATTTGGAAAGAAATCCATATATTCTCAGGTGAAGAGACGGAAGTCATCAATCGCTAACTTTAAAACCCCTACAAAATTTAAAAATATATCCCCCCCAACAAAAACAGACAAAAACCCAAACAATTCTGGGTAAACCATAGAAATAAGCGCCTGCTAAAAATAAGTAAAACAACTTAATTAACCTAATTTTCCTGTGCATATTTTTAATTACTGGAATATATATTAATTTTAAAAAAAGCATATTAACAGCATAGGTGCCAAATAGCCACATTTTCCCAGCATGTAACAAAAACAAACGAACTTACCTCTTCTGTTAATAAAACCGGTAACTGAAGCTTCAGTACCGACACATTTTGAAACGAGAAGATTGTAGGTCTGAGAAACTCCCGTGTGTTTCAAGGCATGACAGATTGAAGTTTTCTTTTTATCACTGGAGTGCTGCTACCAGTGACAACAAACTACTTCAAGTACTTGCTTACAAGACTCAAGAGGTCACCCCGTGCTGCTAAAATAGATTGGTCGCAAGCTTCGGGCCATACCTCTGTAATTTCCACCTGTAATCGGTGATCATGGAAGGGGCTGGGTGCTTTTGTTGTTGGGCAGCAGGCATTATTGACAGCTTTTGGGCCTCCAATGAGTCTGAATTGCAGTTGAATGCATACTCTGGCCAATCTGAAAAGAGGCATCAGACGCTTGTATCAATTTGCTAGATCCGAGATGAATCAAATTGAAAATTGCCTCTTATAGGACTCGTTCCACATGGCGGGCCATTATGGCGAAATGCGATTGTTTTGGCCAAGCTGTGTACACAGCCCATAGCTGTTGTAACGGAACCGGGATTACAGGGAACCGCGACCAACACAACCAGATTGTTGTTCTGGTCAACATCGTAGAAGCTTTATACAACCTGTAATCAAATTTGATGTACTTATATCTAGGGGCAATTTACAGCTTATGTGTTACCAACACTCTAAACCTGTCTCAAAGTATTCGCTTAAGTAGTAAAAAATAATATAAATGTTTTTGTTTTTTTATGTGTATCAATCAAACAGGATGAAAACAATCCTGTTTACTGTAGCAAAACAAATAATGGTTAAAACAACTAAACATGACAATCTCTCCGTCAACCATGTTAAAAAAGAATAATATTACAACAGATTTAACCTTTTCCTCCCCAGGACTTAATACATGATAGTATATATAAAGTTAAATGTAAAAATGTATTTCCTTTGGATTAGCCCGTTCTAAATTTAAATAAATATTTTAACTGGCGCTGGAAATTTTAGATCCCCATTCCCAATTTTATAAATTATCTAAATTGACCCATTAAAGTAAATTAATCCCTCCCAGACCTAATTTATTACTAAATTGTCCCCAACCTCTCAACTGCTCCCCCTTCCCCTCCACCCCTCCTGCCCCGGAACCAGCCACTGGCGATGTCAGAGACTGGATCCGTGGTCGGCGTGCCTGAACCTTTAAGAATGTGGGCACGTTAATAGAGTTCCCAAGTCCCAAGCCCTCCCAGACCACACCACTGGCCATGCCAGAGTTGTGGCCTGTGAGAGACGTGCCCGAAACCGCAAGGGTAAAGGGGCACGTTAATAGAGTTCACGATCACGAACCATGTTCACATCAATGCAAATAAGTTATGGCTAAAGGTAAGGGCACTTCTGATAAGTGTTGGACGTTAGAGAATCATCTTTGTTGCGTTTTTCAATAAATACAACATGAACACAATGAATTAAACGTGAAAATCACTAATAATAATGTTTTGTGTTGGGGATAATTTGCTCTATTGATTTATAGGTTATTGTCATTGACTTGTAAAACAATACATACATACATGCATACATACATACATACATACATACATACATACATACATAATACCATTTATTTGTTAACCTGGCATATTAACCAATTTTCACACCAACTTTTTAAAATACAAGTTTACAAATAGATTGAAATAGGTTCAACGAAAACAACGAACAGATGTGTTAGCTGAACAGGTAATTTTTACGCTTTGATTGATATCAATGATACTTGAATGTCAGAAATAATATTTTTCATATTTTATGATAGACGCTAGACCTGAATACGAAAATTTCAACTGATGTCTTTAAGGATTTCAAAAAGAGAACTCAACAATGGTTGATGCCAGTGATGCCACGCCATCTAGCTCTCCGTCACGTCTCGTAGATTACCGAACTGAAGACCTTCACACAACACTACACCACAGTGTCGAGTTCAAGCCACTTCAAAGTTAAGAGGTCCAGGGACGTGCCGGTAAGAGCCTGCTCATGTCCAGTTACAAAGGGTCAGCTCTGATAGCAAAGAGGCTGACAATAGTGGTACGTTCGAATTACAGACCGTTTATTCTGGGATCATAATACACACTGGGGATGTTTAGTCAACTAATAAATCCCAGTACAGTGGAACCCGTCTAAAAAGACCACCCAGGATCGACAAAGAGCAGATGGTCTTGGTATACATCTAACAGATCTAAGATTGAGGTCATTACAATGAAAAACACGTTGCATATTGGAGATCGAAGGATTTATTTATGTCAGATATTGCAGTTAATCTGAACGATAAAACCCTATCTCTGCACAGTGCAGAGTCGAATGGGTATTTGGCAAAATAGTGGTTGATTTCATAAATCTCTATCTAGTGCCTCGTCTGTAAGGACAGCCACTCCCGATGAGATCCTTTACTGAAGATTTCATCCGTCTTGCACTGCCATAAAGAGGACTGCCACTAGTTTACTAAATCAAAATTAACACCGGACAGAACTCATTAGAACAAGAACAGCTTTCATTAAATTATATTACAGGTATTTTGCTTTATAAAGAAGAGCTGAAGTATCCATAATTGTTATATCATTATTAAATGAACCTTTCATATTAGCTCTGTTAAGGTTGCTTCTTGATTTACTTGAACCCACGTTTTACAGAGCAAATTGTAAACTAAACATAAAGCTCAAACGTGTAAACACTTGTATAAACAGTGCTTAATCATTGATTTATGGACATTATAGCGGCTTTCATATAAATACTACTAATAAAACATGTATACATTTTAACGTACAATCCTGGGCAGGTGTCACAAGGTATTTGTTACATAACGTGAACAACGGCAAAACACCGATGGATTTTAACCACAGAGGATACTGTTTCTGTATTTGGCCGCAATGCGCCTGAGGGCAGCGCGTAAGAACTGTCATTGTATTGTGTTGTTTATTTTCTATCGTCTCACCTCTACAGAATGGGTTAAGAGATGCGCAGGGTTGTAATTAAAACGTCAGAGCTCGTTCAATACTGCCACGATTGCGTCTGTCTTGGTGCAGACGGCAGGTCACGGTCAGAAGCGTTACCCGGGAGGCACGTTCTTCGCTCGAATTCTTCGTTGCCGAAATCGTCGAATTCTCGTTAATAAGTCGACTCTGTAGTGACGACGGGGGGGGGGGGGGGGGGGGGGGGGGGGGGGGGGGGGCTAGCTCAGTGGTACAGCGCTCGCCTGATGCGCAGTCGATCAAAGATCGATCCTCGTTGGTGGGCCCATTGGGCTACTTCTCGTTCCAGCCAGTGTTCCGCAACTGGTGTAACAAAGTCCGTGGTATGTACTATCCTGTCTGTGGAATGGTGCATATAAAAACCCTTTGCTGCTAATCGGAAAGAGTAGCGCATGAAGTGGCGACAGCGGGTTTCCTCTCTCCAATATCTGTGTGGTCCTTAACCACATGTTCCTTTGGGCTATTTCTCGTTCCAGCCAGTGCACCACGACTGGTATATCAAAGGCCGTGGTATGTACTACGTGTATATGTGTGGTTCTTAACCGTATGTCCGACGCCATATAACCGTAAATAAAATGTGATGAGTGCGTCGTTAAATAAAACATTTCCTGTAGTGACGAACGAAGTGTTTGATTCTTTGTATTGATGTTTCGTCCTTATGCAACCATATTTGCGTGACTGTGAGTTTAGGTTTGTGAGTGAACCTGACGTGTGGGACACTGTAACTAATTAAACTGTGTTACACACCTGTTTGGTTTCTGTCAGTCAGTATCGATCAACATGGGTGAACGCCGTTTAAATGTCATTATTTCTAGTGTCTGCGCAAGCATAATGTACGCAACATGTGTGCAGTGCTGCTACTGGTATTACCTTGTTTTGCTTGAAATTAAAATATCGAATAGACAGTTATTGGATTTGTGGTTTTGGTTTTTACAACAAATTCCCATGAAATGAAAGCACACAACCACCACTACGATAATGACAATGACAACAACGACATTCATTAAAACGACATATACAAACATATACAAGCCACATTACTGGTCATATACATATACATATACACATACATATACAAGCCACATTACTGGTCATATACATATACATATACATATACATATACAAGCCACATTACTGGTCATATACATATACATATACATATACAAGCCACATTACTGGTCATATACATATACATATACATATACATATACAAGCCACATTACTGGTCATATACATATACATATACAAACATATACAAGCCACATTACTGGTCATATACATATACATATACATATACATATACAAGCCACATTACTGGTCATATATATATACATATACATATACATATACATATACATATACATATACATATACATATACAAGCCACATTACTGGTCATATACATATACATATACATATACATATACATATACATACAAGCCAATTACATATACATATACATACATATACATACAGCCACATTACATCATATACTATACATATCAAACATATACAAGCCACATTACTGGTCATATACATATTACATATACATATACATATACAAGCCACATTACTGGTCATATATAATACATACATATACATATACATATACATATAATATACAAGCCACATTACTGGTCATATACATACATATACATATACATATACATATACGCAAGCCACATTACTGGTCATATACACCTATATACATTACATATACCTATACTAAACTTACATACATACATACAGCCATACATACATATATATATATATATTAATATATATATATATTATAAATATATAATGTATATACATACATACAATACATATGGTATACAAACATATACATAACATACATACAAACACTCGCAAGCCACATTACTGGTCAAACCTTGAACAACTATCTTTGGTTCAGCCTTACGATTAAATTTATTTTAAACCATTTTGAAAATAGTACATACATGCAATATTGGTAAATATCTAACAGTTCATTATATATATATATATATACGTCCTCGGTATATTTAATTGTTCATCCGCCATTTGGGAAAGGACGTAGCCCAGTGGTAAAGCGTTCGCTTTATGCGCGGTCGGTCTGGGATTGATCCCGTCGTTGGGCGCATTGGGCTATTTCTCGCGCCAGCCAGTCCACCACGACTGGTATATCAAAGGCCGTGGTATGTGTTATCCTGTCTGTGGGATGGTGCATACAAAGGACCCCTTGCTGCTAATCGAAAAGAGTAGCCCATGAAGTGACGACAGCGGGTTTCCTCTCTTAATATCTGTGTGGTCCTTAACCATATGTCCGACGCCATATAACCGTACATAAACTGTGTTGAGTGCGTCGTTAAATAAAACATTTCCTTCTTTTATTTGCAATTATACAACATTTGTGATGTTGTCTTCAAATGAATATGAAATATGTTTGTGGTAAGGCTGTCCAAACTAAACCACACTGTGCTGTGCAGTGCTGTGCTGTACTGTGCTGTGCTGTGCTGTGCTGTGCTGTGCTGTGTTTTACTCTACTGCCACTGCGCTGTCTCCACTGTACACCGTATTTTACTGTACTGTAGTTGTACTGTACTGTACTGTACTCCTCCACCGTACACCGTACTACTGCACTGTAATACTGTTTACTGTACTGTAGTGTACTGTACTGTACTGTACTGTACTGTACCGTACTGTACTGCACCGAGTTCTACTCTATTGCACTGCGCTCTCCTATACCGTACACCGTTTTTTTTACTGCGCTGTATTGTATTCTACCTTTCCTACTTACCGTACTGGTAATACACTGTACCGTACTTCATTTTACCACTCTGTACTATTCAATAGGTAACCATGTGCCACATTTGTATACTTCTTTTGATGAAAGAAAGAAAGAAAGAAGTGTTTTATTTAACGACGCACTCAACACATTTTATTTACGGTTATATGGCGTCAGACATATGGTTAAGGACCACACAGATTTTTTTAGAGGAAACCCGCTGTCGCCACATAGGCTACTCTTTTTACGACAGGGATCATTTTATTTGCGCATCCCACAGGCAGGATAGCACAAACCATGGCCTTTGTTGAACCAGTTATGGATCACTGGTCGGTGCAGGTGGTTTACACCTACCCAATGAGCCTTGCGGAGCACTCACTCAGGGTTTGGAGTCGGTATTTGGATTAAAAATCCCATGCCTCGACTGGGATCCGAACCCAGTACCTACCAGCCTGTAGACCGATGGCCTGCCACGACGCCACCGAGGTCGGTACTCTTTTGATGATTGCTAATATTTACAGATAAGCATAAAAACGCCGAACTTTAAAGGGACAGACCGTAGTTTTTAAATACTAAGACATATTTTTCACTATTAGAGCCGTTTATGATCACTAAATTCAAACATTACTTATATTTTATTGTTTACATTATTCATTTCCGTACACTCGAAATGTTTCTGGTCATCCTGGTGTGTCTAATACCACAAAATGCATTTTTCATATTTTTAAAAACGCACGTGCGTCTGAGAAGTATCGGTTATGGAGTTGCGTTTTAGTCTATTTTAAGGGTATTTCAACATCACAGACACTTGTTTCACTCTGTTGTATCGAAATTTGTTACAAGTTTATAAATTAACCAAACTTAGTGTTAATTTTTACGGGTTCAAACTAGGGTCTAGGTGGAAAATATGCCTCAGTGTTTAAAAACTAGGGTCTATCCCTTTAATAAATTTCAAGTTTAATTAGTATAGTTTTTCTTTTGTTTTCAATATTAGTTTTGAAATTGAAAGTTTTCCACTTTTCCAATACGTTCATTGGTCAAGCTATTTTGCTAAAAGTAATAGTGTTTGAATATATTAAATAATCTCCACACCTCGTTTTCAAAGGTTATATATTACGTTTGTACACGAACACGGGTAATTATTAAACCCATCTGTCTTTACTGTTATCGCATTTGACATTTTACAACATAAACATTTCTACAAAAGACACGTTATTTTACTCCTACTAGTTAAATTTCTATGTTACATAACCGTCTTACCTCACCGAAATGGAAATGTTTGGATACATGTCCAAAACGTCAAGGAATGTCCCTAAACAACCATTAACGTTTGTCAACTAGGTGATTATTTATATACGGTCGGCGTTTATCGCTTAGTGCGGTCTCCTTCAAATAAAATAATGACCACATATATCTGCCTTCAGATGACTGCAGAGTCGCAGTTGAACGAGAAATAATGGTGTCCACCGGTGAGGTCATCTGGGGTCAGAGGTCAAGATAGAGAGGTCTAATGTTTGTCTGTAGTTGTTCTGACACACAAACAGGTAGGTTGGGCATCTTTTGTTCTTAACATTCGTCAACTGTCAAAACACGGTGTACGTTGTTCGAGATAACGATGTTTGAGAGGCGAGCTGGGTTAAATCTCGGTGGTGTACAGTTTATCCCTATCCATCACATCGCCATCGTCCTAAGCCTCCCAATTAAGGCGCTTTGATACAAAGGGAGAAAAAGAGATTGCAAGAAGTCAGAAGGATCTCAACAGATTTAATGAGTTAATACCTTTTAGTTACTTTTCTTGTTAACGAGTGAGTGTGATAATGCATCTCATCTTTATGTTGAAAGCATTCACACTTATGGAAATGATTGTATACAGAGAATGAGAGAGAGAGAGAAAGAGAGAGAGAGAGAGAGAGAGAGAGAGAGAGAGAGAGAGAGAGAGAGAGAGAGAGAGAGAGAGAGAGAGAGAGAGAGAGAGAGAGAGGATAAAGATAATGAGAGCGTGTGGATGTGAAACATTGAGAGAAATAGTGACATAAAGAAAGAGAGATATATAGAAAGAGAATGGGTGTGGGACACAGACAGAAGCAGAGAGCGAAATAAAGAGAGAGAGAGAGAGAGAGAGAGAGAGAGAGAGAGAGAGAGAGAGAGAGAGAGAGAGAGAGAGAGAGAGAGAGATATGGAGGAAGGGAGGGAAGACATAAAAACAGGAGAGAGAGAGAGAGAGAGAGAGAGAGAGAGAGAGAGAGAGAGAGAGAAAGATGGAGCGAGGGAGGGAAGACATAGAAACAGAGGAGAGAGAGAGAGAGAGAGAGAGAGAGAGAGAGAGAGAGAGAGAGAGAGAGAGAGAGAGAGAGAGATGGAGAGAGGGAAGGTAAACACTGAGCGACAAAGAGATAGACGAGAGATATATATGGATGAGATAGGATAGTTAACACGTTCCTCGCTTTCACCAAACTACAAAACATAAGTTATAGTTAAAAATGTGTTTGTACGTACGAAATTATTTGGAGAGAAAATCTTTCGATTGCTACAGACATTAGAACGACCAGGCGACCCTTATAAAACTTTTAGAGTCTAGGTTCGAGACTAATAGAATCGGAGACACTAATGTCATGACAACGCCATACAAAGTGTATGCGTGTGACGTCATTAGAGATGAGTCTGGACTCTTAAACGTTTTATAAGCACGGTCCCAGAAAATGTACAGACATCGATACTCCAATCAAGAAAATGTACAGACATCGATACTCCAATCAAGAAAATGTACAGACATCGATACTCCAATCAAGAAAATGTACAGACATCAAGAAAATGTACAGACATCGATACTCCAATCAAGAAAATGTACAGACATCGATACTCCAATCAAGAAAATGTATCGCATATATATAATAGTAGCTGTTAAAAAGGCTTTACTAGTCGGAAACATGTTACAATAGCAGCAAACTCTGATCAGTCTAAAACTGCAATATTACAAAACAGTATAGAGCTATAAAGCAATGCATACGTACGCAGCGGCGTTGCGAGGTGGGTGGGGTGGGGTGGGGGTGGGGGTGAGGACACGGAGACCATGCCCACAATCAAACGTGGGTTTTTTTACTGTATTAAATTTTATTAAATCATACATACATACATACATACGTACATACATACATACATACATACATACAATTTTTGAGGCCAGAAAGGATTTAATTATCCCCTGCGCCAGTGCTTTAATATCTATGTATGTAATAGTCAACCTCGACATACATACAATATATAGATATTCATACATCAATACATACATACATACATAATGTGGGTTGCCCCTTCCTCCAATAGTGGGTTCCCCCAATATAAAATCCTGGCTACGCCAGTGTACGAACGCCTGTGCGCCTCGTTCCACCCTATAAAAATACACGAACCCATGTGTTTCTGCCATATAGGTATTTGTATTAGCTCAGACATGCATTTTACCCTAAATATATAAAAAAAGTACGTACCTCAAGAACCACAGTCAGTGACTTTAATCACCACAGAAATATAATTAATTAACAAAATAAATATGTGATAAAAGTAGAATAAAAACACAGCTCATTTAAGTAGACATTTCTACGCGAATACGAATGTACGAATTCAGCAACATAAAACTGCATTCTTCTTATGTCACCTGACTGCATTAAACATTAATATGATCCATAGTGCGGGATTGGCGTTGCCATTGATATACGGGCCACTTAGCAGAAAGTAAGATTTTAATGATGTTGCATACCAGCATTTGAGCGTTCAGATAATATACTAGTCACAACTGAAAATAGCCTGAACTTGATCACACTAGTACATATCATTTATTTTTAAAAATAACTTCTCAGCTACTACAAACACCATAACAGCCAAAATTAAAGTTTGTTTTGTTTAATGACACCACTAGAGCACATTGTTTTATTAATCATCGCTATTGTATGTCAAACATTTGGTAATTTCGACATATAGTTTTAGAGAAGAAACCCGCTATGTTTTTCTATTAGTAGCAAGAGATCTTTCATATGCACCATCCAACACAGGATAGCACATACCTCGGCCTTTGATATACCAGTCGTGGTGCACTGGCTGGAGTGAGAAATAACCCAATGGGCACACCACCGACGGGGATCGATCCCAGACTGACCACGCATCAAGTGAGCACTTTACCGCCCGCCATAACAACCTAACACACGTTTGTTTGGCAAATTTTTAAAGTAATGTGTAATTAAATTATTTAATGGTAAGAAAAGCTACAATAGCCGGAACAGTGCCTTTAATACAAGTAACAGAGGTTTCACGCTGTTTTTGATAGCTGGCTACTGCCATGGTTTATAGTACAAATGATTTTGTTAAATTACAATTAACAGACATATTATTATGTCCACAAAGAATTAGTTGATCTATGTGCCAATCTGTAGTTACACCATCTTCTTTTTGGAAGTAACAATAATCATCAGACATGATTGTGAAACACAAATAAACCATGCGCAGTAAAGGCTTATTTGTCTTAAAGGGACATACCCTAGTTTTTAAACACTAATGCATATTTTTGACTACTAAGTATTATAACCGTTTTCGATAACTTAAATCATACTTTACTTAGATTTTATTGTTTAGATTATCAATTTCCGTACATTCGAAGTGTTTTTGATCATCCTAGTGTTTTTAATATCACAAAATGAATTTATTATATTTTTAAAAACGCACGTGCGTCTGAGAAGTAACAGTTTAGTCTATTTTTAGAGGGTATTTCAAAATTTCAAAGTCACAGACTCATGTTTTACTCAATTGTAACTTTATCCAAATGTGTTACAGGTTTGTAGATTAATTAAAGTTAGTGTTAATTTTCACGGATTGAAACTAGGGTATGTCCCTTTAAAACCGGCACGATAAATAGAACTGTATTTTGTAACTGACTTCATAAATATTAACAAAGAAGGAAAAAGAAGAAGAAGGAATTAAAATAGGAAGAAGGCGTTGCATAAGACAGTAAACAGATAGCCTCGCCGAGATACAATATTATTTTAACATATTTACTTAACAACTTTTACACTATACACCTCACACACACACAGACACACACTCACACACACCCACACCAAACACACACCAAACACACACAACACACACACACACACACACACACACTCACAGACATACACACACAGACATACACACACACACAATCACGCACGCACACGCACACACACACACACACACACACACACTCTCTCTCTCTCTCTCTCACACACACATACGCACACACACTCACATCCACACACACACACACACACCACAACACACCCACATACACATTCACTCACACACACACACACACACACACACACACTCACTCACTCACTCACACACACACACACACACAAACACACACACACACACACACACACACACACACACACACACCCACCCACCCCCCCACACACACAGACACACACACACTCACTCTCTCCCCCCCCCCCCCCCCCCCCCCCCCCCACACACACGCGTGTATATATAACAAATCGTCCCCAAAGTCTTAAAATCCTGCAATTTGTATTGTGACAGTAATCTGTGTTAAACTGTATCTTACCTGCGAGTTGGTGTAGAGTATTCACAGGACAGCAGGCTCGGCGTTGTAGGACGAGAGAGAACTAAACCCTGGATCAACACTCATTACCCCTGACCGCTTCAAAAAGTATCCGGCACCAGCCCGCTCTGGCCAACACATATCATAATATGGTGCATCTCAAAAAGACGCGGCACAGAAATCCATAATTCATGTGTTTGTTTTCTCATCTCACTAAACAAAAGGAAGTCTTGTTTCAACTGCGGTGAATTAACCTCGAGCCTTGGAAAAACGTCTGTCAACTTTGCTAAGACAACACGGCGAAACACGGGCATTTCGCACATAAGAATCGCAACACAAATGGGCTGGACCGTATTTAATAACGCAAAGAGAAATTTGAAATGGTGGGACCGAAAAACTCTGGGAATCAATTTTGAATATTTTATATGAAAATAGAGCTGGAAGTAGGAAATGCCAGGCACCGAGTTCAAACATGGCATGTAATTGTCTCGTTACTTTGGGGTATTATGTATAGCTCTGTGGGCTTTATGCACAGCCATGTCAGTGGTATATTTAGCTATAACAATTGTTATGAATAGTATATATATGGCAGTGTTTCTGCCAGAGAGAAGGAAGGATATTTTTTAGTTAACGACGCAGTCAAGACATTTTATTTATGGTTATATGGACTCAGACATTGAGAGAGGAAACCCGCTGTCGCCACTTCATGGGCTACTCTTTTCGATTCCAATCCAATCCAATAGGGTTTAACGTGCACTTTCAGAGCAAGCTGTTTTAGCGCACGTCTGTCCGTCCAGGACAGAAAAGTGTTTTTTTTCGATTAGCAGCAAGGGATCTTTTATATGCACCATCCCACAGACAGGATCGTACATATCACGACCTTTGTTACACGAGGTGTGGAGCACTGGCTGGAACAAGAAATAGCCCAATGGGCCCACCGAAGGGAATCGATCCTAGATCGATAGCGAATAAGGCGAGCGCTGTACTACTGAGCTACATCCCGCCCTATGCCAGAAAAAAATGTTTGGGTAGGGCGCTATGGAATTGAAGATTTACAATGTGTGCTGAATGAAGCCGCAGTCAACAACGGGTATGGGGGGCCTCCCCCCCCCCCAAAAAAATGGGTTAGGTTTAGGGTTAGGTTTAAGAAAATCATTGAGTAATAATAAGAGTTATTAATTTTGTCAAAAGGTCAACTTAAAAAAAAAAAAAAAAATATGCAAATAAATTTGGATATGGCGCTATACCCGTTTTACCCTCTGGCAGAAACCCTGTATAGCCAAGGACGTATTTCGTATATTTAATTTTAGCAGTACGTACGTATAATAATTGCATGCGAGCAAAGCAGTAACATGAGCATAAAGACATGGTTTAAGGAATATTTTACTTAATGACGCATCCAACACATTTTAAATACGGTTATATGGAGTTAGGCATAAAGTTATGGACCACACAGATAATGAGGGAGGAAACCCGCTGCCCCCACGCAAACATTCCGATTAGCAGCAAGGGATCTTTTATATGCAGTATCCCCCAGACAGGATGGTACATACCACGGTCTTTGTTATACCAGCACTGAATGGAGAGAAAACCCCGAAAGAGCCCATTGGTGGGGATCGATCCTAGGCGAGCGCTTAACCACTGGGCTATGTCCTGACCCCGTGTCCATGGGGTAATATAAACTACCTAGTAAATGAGAACGATAAAAAAATTAACCATTTCAAAATCGTCTCTTTGCACAAGGCAGAGTCAAACAGATGTTTTGACAATGCCATTGCTTCCATGATTAACTGTCACTACCCTGGCCGATACTCCCTTCATATTTTGACTTTTAGTGGACTTCCAGCCTAAAGCTCACTTGACAAATGTGAAACGTGCAAGCAGACAAACCTCATGGTGATATCAGGTGTCTGCGAATAATGAGCATATCCGGCACCACTAGTATTTCCCATGACAGTACATACCTACATAATAACTGTCAGGAAACAAAGGACTGTCGCTAGCATACAGTAAAAACAAACAGAACTACAAAGTTAACACAGCGTCAAAATTGTTAAAACTAATTCCTCTACAAACCAATACATGTATATTTTCTGGAGCATTAAACATAATGGAGGAAAACAAGGTCACACATTTACACCTTGTCTCACGCCTGTTTGCATGCGGGTGTGTATGTGCGTACGTTCATTCGTGCGTATGTGTTTTGACAGTACTATTATAACTATACAACTTTAAAGGCACACACTGCACATTGTGTCTTACATTGCTTTGGGGGGTACTCTCTCTCTATATATATATCTGGTTCATTATATTTACTGAACATTGAACCTCACTACACTTTTAACTGACTCCTGAGTGCAGTTGTCCAACATCCACTGGACTCTGTCTTGTAGAGGTATCCAATGTATCTTACCGAAACTTATAATGTTTTTACATTTATGTGATACAGTTTTCGCAAACTGAGTCTTGAATATTCCATGGCTATGAACCAGCTTGCTTTCACTGTACACGTTTTTATACTCAAAATTGTGTGTCTCCATAAAACCTACAATCGATATATTACAGCATGTCTCTGTACAGTATCGACCAGCTAGTAATAAAACACGGGGTTTTATATACTTGCGTCTGAGACATCAGAAATTACTGTTACTCCTATTGTGATTTTACCAGCAGAAACCGTAAAATTAACCGTGTCCACCTGCATCGTAAACTTTGATAGCGTATTAACGAAAATTATTTCGCATAATACTTGTACGCAAGGTTGACGACCACCATGCAAGTCACAATGCGAATTATGCCATTATACTTAAGTGGCATTTATTACTTAGCACAGTTTTTGAAACGTTATTTATATAAGGCTGATAGGTACTGGGTTCGGATCCCAGTCGAGGCATGAGATTTTTAATCCAGATACCGACTCCAAACCCTGAGTGAGTGTTCCGCAAGGCTCAATGGGTAGGTGTAAACCACTTGCACCGATCAGTGATCCATAACTGGTTCAACAAAGGCCATGGTTTGTGCTATCCTGCCTGTGGGAAGCGCAAATAAAAGATCCCTTGCTGCCTGTCGTAAACGATTAGCCTATGTGGCGACAGCGGGTTCCCTTTAAAAACAGTGTCAGAATGACCATATGTTTGACGTCCAATAGCCGATGATAAGATAAAAAATCAATGTGCTCTACTGGCGTCGTTAAATAAAACAAACTTTACTTTACTTTCCCTATCCAGAAACCCGCCAGCTTGTAAGATTACCTGAAATTAAAAGTAAAGCAGTCGTCATAATTCACAAACAGCTCTTTGACATTGCCTTTTCGGAGATACGAGTTTGATTATAATAATAATTATGCTTTAGGTCTTATCGTTTAGATTACAGATACTTCGCCCTCAAAAGGAATGTCATTTTTTCCATGAAAAAATTTATTATCATGATTTTTAATCTACTCTCCAGTATACACCAAAATGTCATAAAGTTTAAAAGTGTATAACAGACGCTGTAACATACATGGTTATTACTAATATGCTATTGCCATGTTCAATACAGTATCTCTATACAAGATCGATTCTAAAATATTTTATGATAAAGAGTCTTGCGCGTATGCAGCCATGACTTACTGTTAGGTGCTTTGACGGGACATTTAGGTACATATAAGCATAGAGATACACTCTTAATTGGGATGGGAGATGCTGATGGGGGACAGTATTTAAATCCACCGCAGAGTATCCGAAATAACACCTCTGTGAACGAGAAACAGCAAACATTTACCAGCCACAAATTTATAATAAAAATAATTTTCAAATCTGTCGAAGGACACTCATTCCACATTAAAATATTTATATTCAACAACGCCGCAGTAACATTCGTGATCAACTTGATAAAATGTAGGAAGTGCGAAACACGAAATTAATCAATGGAAGAAAACCACCTCAAAACACTACCGTCGTTCATACCCATTCACAATACAGGAAAAAACCCGTGGAATTATTAATACGAATTATTAACACATTTGAGATGTGAAAGAAGAATTAAACTATTATACTGCCACTGTAGAAACAAAGAATAAAAATCTTATAAGAGGGCGTAAATAGTTTTCGAAGCGGTTGATGTTTATCCAAGAAATATGAACGCACACACAGGTGTAACGGCCAACAGTGAATATTGTTATAATTGTTTCCGAATATTCACCCCACAAGCAAGAAACATTCTTTTTGTCATCTGCGGATTTTCACTCTGGATAAAATATCTCTTCAAGACAAAAGAAACCCGATACACACATTTGTATTAAATATTAACAACGGCAATGCATCTTTCTTTAAATGCAAGACATCTTTCAAACCAACGATCCTCTGCTATTCGGAATTTTAAAAATAATAATTTAAAAACTGTTATTTATGACTTTCAGAAGAACATAGTCTGTCTTTCAAATATGAGGTAGCCCTTCTCGTTAGCTAATCCAAAGTCGTATTTCTGTACTTTACAGATTTCAGTAAAAACGTACATATAATATATTGCTGTTAGCATATACATGTATTACCTACACCAGTGTTATTGATATCACGATTTGTTTTTCAAATATTAATACGAAAAGCTGAATCATGTTTTAGATATGATACACAGACTAAAACTGGTATGACGAAATTAGCCGCCGATTCTCCTTATTAAAGTTTGTTTAATTTAACGACACCACCAGAGCACATTGATTTATTAATCATCGGCTATTGGATGTCAAACATTTAGTAATTTTGGCATACTTATAGTCTTAGAAAGAAAACCTGCTTAATTTTTTTAATTAGTAGCAAGGAATCTTTTATATAAACCATCCCACAGACAGGATAGCACATACCACGGCCTTTGATATACCAGTCGTGGTGCACTAGCTGGAACGAGAAATAGCCCGATGGGCCCACTGACGAGGATCAATCCTAGACCGACAGAGCATCAAGCGAGCGCTTTACCATTGGGCTATGTCCCATACCGTTTTTCTTATTATCTAATCACACAATTTGTAAATCAATCTCCAAAGACAACAGGGGATTTGACTTGTCAACCGAACTGATGTAATATTATATATATGTTCCTTCCTATACTACAACGGGGCGGGGTTTAGCTCAGTCGGTTGAGTATTCGCTTGAGGTGCTTGCGTCGCAGGATCGAATCACCTCGATGGATCCATTCAACTGACTGGGTTTTTTTTCACGTTCCAACCAGTGCACCACAACTGGTTAAAGACCGTTGTATGTGCTTTCCTGTCTGTGAGAAAGTGCATATAAAAGACCCCTTGCTGCTAATAAAAAATGTAGCGGGTTTCTTCTGATGACTACCGAGTCAAAATTACCAAATGTTTGACATCAAATAGCAGATGATTAATTAATCAATGTTCTGTAGTGGTGTCGTTATAAACACATTTTTTCCTATACTACACAACATGTGTTTATCGCCGTATCCTTACAATATATTTGCCCTGGTAAGTCTAAGTAAGTCTTGTCACGTTTAATCCTGACAAAACCAGTGTAGTTGTATTCTCAAAACATACCAATGATCCTCTTCCAATTAATTTATATTTTGGTAACACGCCTATTGATTTAACGCAAACACAGAAATATCTAGGTTTACCATTTACAAACAATGGGAAATGGAAAATTCATATTCAAAACATATGTAAATCGGCTTCATCTATGGTTTTTGCGTTGAAGAAATACAAGTATTCTCTAGATCGACAAATATTAATGCAAATATATACAACATTTATACGTCCAGTACTTGAATATGCATCTGAAGTGTGGGACGGATGCTCTGTTTTAGACGTGGAACATCTAGAAAAAGTTCAGCTTGAAACTGCAAGATTAATAACAGGTCTACCTTTGTTTGCATCACGAAATGCTCTATACTTAGAAACTGGTTTAGTTACCTTTTCTGAACGTCGAAAGGCAAAAAAAAAAGGTGTGTACTATGTTTAAAATACTTAATGGTATGGCTCCTGACTTTTTAACAAACTGCATTCCGCCTAGGGTAGAACAACGTGTCAATATAGACTAAGAAACCAAAACGATATATCTATTCCGTTTGCCAGAACTAATATATTAAAATTATCCTTTTTCAATTCGACTATTGCTCAGTGGAACACCTTACCATTAGAAATTAGAAACTGTGAGCAAATTTCAACCTTTTAAAAAACAGTTGCACCCGAAGGTTATAACGTGCCTTCGTTCCACTTATGTGGAAATCGAATGGAAAATATCTTACATACAAGATTAAGGCACGTTTATAGTATCTTAAATGCTGATTTATATCGCAGTGTACTAGGTTACAGATTCCTGCAAATGTGGGTATCATTACGAAAGCAGCTCCCATTACTTCTTTCAGAGTAAACTTTATACCCAGCAAAGACAACACCTGTTAGACTGTTTAAGTACATTTGTACCAATAAACCTCCAGTTAGTACTAAACGGTAGAACCACATTAAGTGACGGCACAAACAAGCAAATATTTCATTATGTTCAAAAATACATTAAACAAACAGAAAGATTCAATAAATAAAATATAGTTTAATAAATTATTAGATAAATAAATTATGGCTCGATAAAAGTATATCAAAATGTGCGGACCTTATCGACTATCCCACATCAAAACCGCGTCGTCTGATTAGAAAGATAAACTACTTTAGTTTCCCCATTTTTATTTTATTTATTATTATTATTATTATTGTTTTATTATTATTTTTTTTCAGCACTTTATTCACACTACAAATCTGTTTTGCTTGATATTCTATGTATTAACTTTGTTCTGAATATTTATTGTAGTCTTTCTTCCGGATTCACTTTATCTGCACTTTTAATTTGTCTTGCTTTATGTTTTATGTATTTACTTTGTTTCAAATATTTGTAGTAATAGTAGTCGCCTATAATGTTATAATATTTGTAATTAGGAGAGGGCCTCGTAAGTTGATTAACTTGTGCCCATTCCTTTTGTGTATTATATACAATAAAATATGTTAAAAAACCCCACAAGTCTAAGGGCAGTAAGTGACTGTGCTAAAACATTAGTTATTGTTAATTTTAACAACAGAGCACATACATTTCTTAATCACTTGCTACTGCATGCCAAACATTTGATCATTCTAACATAGAGTCTTCGAGGAAACCCACTACATTTTTACATTAGCAGCAAGGGATAATTTATATGCACTTTTTTCACAGACAGGACAACACATACCACGACCATTGATATAACCAGTCGTGCTGCATTGAGTGAAATGGGGGTCGACCCTACGCTCTATCGACTAAGCTAGGTTCCGCACCCGAGTTATTGTATGAACTGTGACATTTGTTTTGAAATAGGCATCAAAATGACGTAGCCTGATTCCAGAGAAATACCGTACTCCTCTGGGCAACCGTTCCACGAAGCAATCTTAGCGCTAAGATCACCTTAAGTGCATTAGATAGCTATGCACTTAAGGATATCGGAGGGCTAAGATCGCTTCGTGGAACGGAGCCCTGAATTTCAACTCTTACTGCCAGCACTTACATGTCACATCAAACAGATATATACTTTAGAAAAGGCTATTATAAAACCCGCCTACCCCTGGGACAAAGCCCCACCCCTGTTTTTTTAAATTTCTTTCAAACATATATGATGGTCGGTTTGGGATATTTCCAATGTCCTGAAAATATTAAATATAAATAAAATTTTAGGTTTAAGGTTATTTGAGCAATTTTGACGGGCTGCCAAAAAGAAGTGCGTCGGACTATTTACAAAAAAATAAATAAATAAATAAACAAACAACAAATAAACATAAGTTTTGAAACTGGAACCGAAATGTTTTAAAGTCACGAAAAAAGGTTACAAACCACTCAGACATTTGTGGTATTTAGTCAAGGTTAGCTATTGGTTCGCCGAGAGCACCAAAAAACCTCCACCAAACAAACTACGTGTATTCATAATTATTTTTCTTTCTTCAGTCTTTCATTAAAAAGTTTGAAATAATGAACCAATATCTTTATTGCATATTTCCGGGGTGAGATCAACCGGTCGCAGACAATACAGGTTGTGTGATCTCTGAGATTTTCTGTCGAGTTCTTCTTTGTTTTTCACAAACATCACGTGACCGAGTGTTTGCAGAACGAGACTGGACGGTTAATTCTCGACTGGTTTTCGTCTCGGGTGATCATTCTAAATGCTTTCATTGATAGGCGATTTTTCACATTTGTGAACAAACAGAGAGACAAAGCCACCTGTTGATGGAGCAACCTGACTTTGCTGGGATTCATAACGACAAACATGGTCAAATGAAGTTCATTATCAACCATGTCTCTTTGTGTTGGGTTTTACAGTACAAAATGAAAACCCTTGAAATTTGTCACCTGTAAAATGATATCTTTTTAATAAATGTAATATATTTTTTTTTTCCCACCAAACTTAATTTCACGATGATTTCTGTCACTGAAGCTACCCAATTACCCCGCCCACTATTTAAAAAAAAAAAAAAAAAAAAAAAAAAAAAACCCTCCAAAAACCCCCAACAAGAAACAACCCATCATAGTATAATTATGTTCATATAGGGCTACCCTCTGTGTGCATTCATATGTTTGGTGTATGCGTGCGTGTGAATGCATGTACGTACATGGGTTATTTGTGTGATGCAAATAGGCTATAATAAGCCATTTTTGCCATGTATTCAGTCTATATCCTTTTTTCCTATGAAATTATTTCAATTCTTAGAATCATATTCTTGATTATACATGTATTACCAATAATGTGTCCTTATTTAACTATAGTCCTTCCCACAGGGAATGCCTTTGTTTCATACAATGGAATTTACTACAAGCTATTTATTACTGAGACAATTGTTTTCTATATTACACACAAAAATAGTGTTTTTGTTATTTCTAAAACACTTTTACCTTTCTTCTTAAAACCAAACTAAACTGAAGTTATTTACAAAAAATCAAAACAAAACAAACCCCCCCCCCCCCCCCCCCCCCCCCCAGCATTTTTGTAGGAGAATAGGACGGAATATATTTCATTTCATTTAAACTTATTTTCGTGCTTATATCCAATCAAAGGTTCAAACACGCTGTCCTGGGCACACATATCAACTATCTGGGTTGTCTGTCCAGGACAGTGAGTTAGTTGTTCGTTTGTTAGTGAATAGTGAGAGAGAAGAGGGTGTAATGGCCTTACACCTACCTATTGAGTCGTTAAAACCTACCAGCCTTATGTCCGATGGTTTAACCACGACACCACCAAGGACGAACTATAGAATAGTATATTTGTATGTGTATTGTTTCTGACACACATATAAAACGTTTTATGCGAGTGCGAATAATTTTTACATGCTCATATACCACTAGAGTTTCGAGCATGTCCGTCCCGGGGCCTGTCTCTGGATAGCAAGGGGCTTGTCCCGGGACAGAAAAAAAACAACAAAAAACAAAAAACAAACAACGTTTTGTATCCAGATCCGTATGTGGAATGTTTATATGCAATAAAGTTCTTATCTTCATCTTTTATCTTTCATCTATACTAAATACTGAATTGTCCCTTTTCCCTTTATTTAAAATAACAGGATCGAGTGTTTTGTCTTATTTTGTTGTTTGCTTATAGGCCTAAGTGGCATTTGCTATGCATGTGGTTCTGTAAAGTATGTTTTAGGCATATGACCTATTAAAATCCAATAACATCACGATTATGTTTAACTATAGTCCGTCCCATCCTCCTACAATTTATATATATATATATATATATATATATATATATATATATATATATATAAATTGATTTTTTTTGTAAATAACTTCAGTTTGGTTAGACGTAAGAAGAAAAGTAAAAAGTGTTTTGGAAATAACAAAAACTACAATTTGTTTTGTGCAAGTTAGGAAATAATCGGCTCACAAATAAATAACTTGTAGTAAATTCGGCTCAGAAATAAACAACCAGTAGTAAATTCCATAGTATAAATGTTGCTTTTGAAATGTGTACACCACATACAAATTATGCGCTAAAATTCAAATCATCCCACACCCGGAAGAAACAGGCGTATTAAAATAGTTACCATGTTTTATCTCTGTCTATATCCTGTTTTATTTCTTTTTGTTATAACATTCTCTCGACCCTTAGAATCATTTACATTTCTATGGAATAGTTGCGACTTCCAGCGCTCCACTTAACACACGAACAAGCGAAATAGCTAATCCCAACAGAGCGTGGGATAAATTGAAAGATTAAACAGCAATGCGAAGGAAATTAAACACTGCAGACAGTCAAATATGAAACAGATAAGGTGATAAATATTTTAGAATTATTTAAATCGATGATGTGTATTCGCGCAGATTTAAACGGAAGTATCACGTGTTTACCCATGGCTGGGAGATAAAATAATACATTGTTCTAATATATTTGAAGAATGATCTGGACGTGACATAGGGTTAGCTAAGCCAATATGTGAATTAAACTACAGAAAAAATAATACATGTTTCAAAACTCTAGTGGTGCACAAGTGAATATTTACGGTAATCCGTACGTCTTCAAGGTTAGGCTTTATATATTAAAGGGACTGTTCTGAATTTGGTTGAAATTAGACTCCCTCCAACCCTACCGATGTAACGCTCCATAACGGTACACTCTCTAAAATACAATATACGAAACGCTTGGATACCCCCCTCCTATTCACAAAGAAGTCATGCGATGGGTGTAATATAAATTTCACAGTATGAAAAAACAGCATTCCTTGTGGGACGGACTACAAAAATAGATCACATTGATTTAGCCTACCAATAGGCTACACAACAATTGTATGTGTCAAGTGTCTGTGCTTGGACCTACACCTACCTACCCCATACCCCATCCCGAGCATTACGTAATATTTTAATGTGCGACACACTATGTATGTATGTATATATGTATGTATGTATTGATGTATGAATATATATATATATATATATATATATATATATATATATATATATATATATATATATATATATATATATATATATATACATGTATATATATGTCGAGGTTGACTGTTACACACATAGATATTAACGCACTGGCGCAGGGGATAATTAAATCCTTTCTGGCCTCACAAATTGCCCCATGCCGTTGCTGGGACTCGAACGTGTGGCACCGAATCGCCCGCAAATTGCAAGACTAACCACGATGCGCTCTGAGCTATTGAGGCTTCCATGTATGTATGTATGTATGTATGATTTTATAAAATTTAATACAGTAAAAAAAAGTTTGATTGGAGGGATATTCCTAGTGCCCCTCCCCTCCACACTCGCTACGCCACTATCTGAAAAGTGTCGAACCGAAACGCAGTTTGCCATGTAAACTACTAATTTTTTTAACAGAATGCTTTACTTTAACAAAATATATTATGGATGATTTGTTTTACCTATTATGAAATGGGACAGACGGAAATGGACAGAGACGATACGAACCATTCGCAGTTTAGAAAAAGAGAGCATTCAATATGCATGTATATATAAAGTTCATAATCATTTTACCAACATACATAGACGTAGGAAGCGGGGGGGGGGGGGGGGGGGGAAGGGGGGGATATGCCCCCCACTTTTCTTATGTGTGTGTGGCCCCCCCCCCCGTTTTGGCACCTTCCTACGCCACTGACATATATAGTCTTTTTACCGCTCGTTATACATATAACGTAAGTACATATAATATCAATAGAAAAGAGAAAGGTAGTTTGATTATATCGTAAGGAAGTATTTAAAGGCATACTGTCATGGATTTAAGGACCTTATTTGTCTAAAAATGGATAATAAATAAAAATTACATTAATTGTTGGAAACCAAATGTAGATATAGCATCACCCTAACTGAACCATGATGGAGTGAAATGCATGTCATCCCTCTCGGCAATTTTAGTTTTTGAATTATGGACCATTGCCATAATTCAATTATTTTTACAAAATGTCATTAATAAATGGAGTATGGTGGTTATGAAGATGGCTGAATAAAGTACATTTAGGGACAAATCAAATTATTTTTGTTCAGGTAATACTTTGTTAGACCATTAAATAGGTCAGTGGTCTGTGACAATATGCCTTTAAATAGTTTTTTTTGGTGTTATTTGGTATGGAAGCTAAAATGTTATGATTCACAAGACTAATAAATGATTTTTAAAAAAAACCCATTTCGCTGCAGTGGATAGCACCTAGAGACGTTGTGATGACTTTGTTTTGTTTAACGACACCACTAGAGCACATTGATCTATTAATCATCGGCTATTGGATGTCCAACGTTTGGTAATTTTGACATATAAGCTACATTTTTTTCCCACAGACAGGATAGCGCATACCACGGTCTTTGATATACCAGTCGTGGTGCACTGGCTGGAACGAGAAATAGCCCAAATGAGCCCACCGACGGGGATCGATCGCAAACCGACCGCGCATCAAGCGAGCGCTTTACCGCTAGGCTACGTCTCGCCCCGAATATCAATAAATACATTTCTCAATTAGCACAGATATATAATTAACGAGCTACTCTCGATTCACTAATATCAAAACCTATATTAGCTCGGCCATTTTCCTTTCGACCGACCGTTCAAAATTACGCCAAATTTCCTCAATCAAAATTGCGCACCCCTTTTCTCTTTGGCATTAACGGCTCCACTCAAAATAACCATAGCACCACCACCACCCCCATCCGCCTGCTACCGATTCGATCGGGCTGCTGGTGCTCCCTTGCACCTGCCAGTGCAGGCGGTCCCTCCTCTCCCCTCCCCCCACCTTTCCTGTCATGGACAGGCGTGCGCTACAACAGCTTGTTCTGAATGTGCACGTAAAACCCTATGACCTAACCTGACCAGCACAGAAAAGAAAAGAGAAAGGTAGTTTGTTAATATCGTAATGATGTAGTTAAATAATTTGATGATTCCCGAGACTGATAAATGATTTTAAAAAAACCCCATCCATTTCGCCGTAATGGATAGCACTAGAGACGTTGTAATGACGTCCACTTGCGGTTCAATTCAATTCTTCCAGGACACCCGCGTGTAATTTAAAGTGGTCTGACCGTCATAACAGAAGGCGTTATAACCGGTGAAGTGATAATAAAAGGGTATGTATGTATGTATGCCCACAAATGACTGTCAGGTCAGATGTCGGGAATTAACGTGCTTATATCAATTTAATGTTCAAGCACGCTCGTTGCGAGCACGATTTCTGACTAGGGCCAGAAACTGTGCTCACAACGAGAGGGGTGGGGGAAAGGGTATATAGTGGTGTATACTTATAGACTTACATTGCCTGATGTCATAGGACCGGATTACAATATGCAAATAAATACTTCTGCTGTTTGTAAATCTTTCTCGGAGTGTGTCCTCACCGGCTAGCGCTCCATAAGTAACAGAAACCAACGACATAATGATATAATTTAATCCATAAGTTATTTCTCAAATATAAGAAACCTAACATAATACAGTTTAAGAGAACAATCTGAGTGATGTTGTTTCTAATGTCAGTTAGCGTACGACGTCCGAAGATATTTATTTTATGCGTTATAAATGAATGGAAAAACATTCATAACTGTTACTATGACAACAGCAACCCCCCCCCCCCCAACAAACCCAAAACAAACAAACAAACCACACTGCACACACAGAAGCACGCATACACACACACACACACACACACACACACACACACCAGGCGCGGATCCAGGATTTTTTAATAGAGGGGGCCCAAGTCTTTGACATATGGTCGGAATAACTTTGCATTTGTGGTGTATTCTGCAATATGTATTGTTTCACCAAAAAATAAGGGGGTGGGCCTGTATCCGCGCCTGCACACACACGGAAAAACTTCAAAGAAAAGGTATATAGGAAACCTAAAAACAATCTGATTAAAATGAGCTCTACTGGCGTAATAGTTATTAACCAGTGGGGCTAATTTTAATCAGATTGTCTAAAAATATAACACAAGCATCCAAATATAACCCTACAGGTTGCACGTGTTTGTTCAATCAGGACGTGAAATTGCCGTGTGCGCCTGCTGCCAATGATGACTATTGGTCATGCAAGACAAACATCCGGAACATGATACCATCTGGCATATATATCTGACAGACAAACACTGCAGACGATTGGAAAAAACTTACCTCTGCTTTGTCTTATGACGGTCGTCCATCAAACCCGGCTCTCAGAACGGCCGTCATTATAACGCGGCTCCAAGCAACTGGCGATCACCGTGGCATTGTGATACCTATACCACGGGCGATGCCAGCTTGTACTCGCATGCCAAAATCGAGCGAGCGCTCGGTGAATGGGTAGAATGCTCAAATAAACCGTTTACATCTCCGCCAGGAATCGTAATGCTTTCAAGAAACTCACAAACGACGATTTATCGCCCGATTTGCATAGTTATGACGCGCCATAAAAAAAAAGCCGAGTGACGGTGTTACAAAAGGTATCGTAAAATGCAATCACCACTGCATCTCTGGAATGGAGCGGAGAGCATCTGCATACGCCGCGGTCACTGGGGTTTGTGATTCTTATGATGGCCTCAGCCTGATACGTTTTTATTTGTGACAAAAACCCAATGTATGCGTGAAGTGTAAATGAGTTCGCGTAGACGAACGAGAACTGCAAGCCTGGTAACTAAAGCCTCCCCCCAACCTCCTCCCCACCCCATTTGATTCATGATAAAAATTGTCATCTTAAATTAATACCCTTTTGTCCTGAGCCAAGTCACTGGTCATGATAGAGATTGGGCTTGGGGTGGACATGCCTGAATCTTGAATAGGATATGGGCACGTAAACAGAGTACAGAATCGGGTAACAGAACAAATGAGACCCGTATGATCTGGATGGATGTGTGAGCTATTCCATTTGTGAACCATAACATTGACCTTTTTGACTTATTGAATAATATTTTATCGTCAGTTGTTTACTGGGCCAAAATTGTGAAATAAAACTGCTATTTTTTTATGTTTTAGATCATATCAAGACTCCCGGACGTTACAATACAGCCCTCCTCTCCCTTAAAATATACTTCCCAATGGCCTGGGAATCTTGTCGCCTTGATCTAGATACAAATTCAAGAAAATCTTATTAAAAATTCGATGAAAAGGTCATGTATAACTATACATCTCTGAATAATCAATATTTTCACATTAAATCTCCAAAGTGAAATGCTTTCCTTTTCAAGGTTTAGAAGTATACGATCAAAAGAAGAAAAGAGCAGTTTTATAATTTTCATAAATATTATTACGATTTACTGTTAAGAAATGATTGACAAATACGAGTTTTTATCATCAACGGCCGGTTACAAATCAGTTTAGAGCACATGTTAAAACATATTTAAAATTTCATATTATTATTTTAAACTATGGACAAATCACTAAGCAAGGCTATAATAATAGCCAACAAAATCTTTATTTTATGCGCCTCTATGAGGTGTTACTACATGTAACAAAAAAGAAAAAAACCCAAACAAAAACAACAACAACAAAAACAACAAACAAACCGATAAGTAAAATACACGGCTTTTGTAAAACGTACCATAAATTAATAATACACAAATACTCCAAAAATTATCTGTACACTAGACACCTTATTATTTAAAACTACAATAGTCTAAAAACAATTGTTAAAGAAAACCCCCAAAATACAGCTATTCTTGAATGTCATATTTGGCAGCGGTAGACTCGTTAACAGAATGACAGTGGCATGACGTCACTAATGATAGGTTTAGCGTGGAAACATACACAGTGACGTAACAAAAATAAGCGATATCTCCTAGGAGAATATCACAGGAGATATCGCAAATTATCGTGCCAGCGATATCTCAAATAAAAGCCTTTAATGGATGATAAAATTATTTATCAGTACAAACGCAACACATTCTTTACTACTCGTCATTCTTGACTTTAGCCCTTGGTATTAGACCGCTAAGCAAGGCTGGACATTTAAACATTTTACACGTCTATTTGCATGCGGGTGGACTGTCGAATACGTGAATGGGTAATGTTCGTGAGACGAGGTCGTTATCGTGGCGTTTCTGATTGCCGTATATCGGCTGTTAGGCCAGGCTTAGAAGATTCACTTGTGGCTGGAAATCAACATATTGAGAGTGTTTAAAATATTCACGAGGAAACGGTCTCAGTGAGATTTTTTAAATGATGTTTGTACATTGGAGTCAGGTTACGATGCGTTTTGTCTTCAGCAATCAATAAAACTAAAACAAAATTGAGTTTTAGAACGAGTAACCGCAATGTCCGTTTTAAAAATAACGACAAATTTCAAATGTGGTAAAATTTTATTTTTGCAACAAAAATCACACAGTATTTGACTTTATTACGCGGGTGGTGAGAAAGTGATTCACCTTTCAACCGATTCACAGTGATAGTCGCTTGTAAACCAGCAGTAGGGCCTCTACGAGTCCAAAATATTGGACTCTTAATACTCGAGGATCAAAGTCGACCAGGACCCGAGTACCCGACACTTACACTAGATAATAACGAGACTAAGGAATAAAGTAAAATGGCATTATGCAGCTTAAGTTCAGCTCTGAACACGGATGACAGATCATTCCATTGTATTGAATTCCACACATTCAACTGGTTTCCACTCCATGTCTCATAGCCTTATAATGTAATCGGCTGCAAGCGTATGGCAAATTGACGTGAAATATATAATTAAATGAGAGTGCTCTTCCTTGCACGGGTACTCAAGTCCTGTGAACGGACTCGAGTCTTGCTAGATTCGACCCGTGCCCGAGTACTCGAGTACTCGTGGAGACTCTACTAGGCAGACATTTACAGAACATGTACTTGACCAACTACTGAAACAACGTCAAGTGACATATGATATAAAACTGCTATTAAAGAGACATTCCTGAGTTTGCTGCATTGTAAGATGTTTCCGACTAATAAAATAGTTCTACGATTAAACTTACATATTAAATATATTTTCTTGTTTAGAATATCAGTGTCTGTACACTCAACGTGTTTCTGGTCGTCTTAATATTTGTAAAAAGCCCAAACTGGATTTTGTCTTTTAATAATTCCGTACGTACGAAAAAACAAATTAGGAAATAAAATGAAATTTAACCTAGTACAAATATTAGAACGACCAGAAACACGTTTAATACACAGCCACTAATATTTTATGCAGAAAGATATATTTGATATGTAATTACAATCGTTAAAAAGTCTGTTAGTCAATAACATCTTTAAAAATTGCAGCAAACTCAGGAATGTCTGGATGACGAAACTATTAGTACACTCAAGTTCGTATCCATCCTGTACAAGACAGAATCGAAAGGAAGTTCCGACAAAGTCATGAATTGTAGAAAGGTAGCCACTCTTCGGGACGGTACATAGAGAATAACTTGTTACTGTTTTAAGATAACGGATTTATCCTGCGAAAGTTAGAATGGCGAATGCCGAGAGGCTTCACCGAGCGGCATTCGCTATTCTACCCGAGCAGGATAAAGCCGATAACTAAAGACAGTAACCGGTTATTTTATTTATCATGCAATCCTATATAATTCGAAACATTAATGAAATTAACCATTTTATTATACAGCTTTATCGTTTTCTAAGGAAGTTGGTTCACATGTGTTGAATGTCTTATCGCCTACAATACCTATCACTCCCTCCTGAATTCCGCGATTCCGCGGACGCGTAAAAATTTGCAGAATTTGCATCTTCGTGCAGAATAGTTGTTCGTCCGAAGAAAATCACTTTTCGTGCAGAACACGTGCAGGAATAATAAGTTTAGGCCATGGAATTTGTCGTAATCACCGCAAAATGTTCGATGTTTCTGAATTGTAACATAAAACATGGAATTTTAATAGTGTTTACTTTCCATGCAGTAATAAATAGTTAAATAAGTTTGTTTTGTTTAACGACACCACTAGAGCATATTGATTTATTAATCATCGGCTATTGGATGTCAAGCATATGGTCATTTTGACAGTCATAGAAATGAAACCCGCTACGTTTTTCCATTAGTGGCAAGGGATCTTTTATATGCACCATCCCACAGACAGGATAGCACATACCACGGCCTTTGATATACCAGTCGTGGTGCACTGGCTAGAGCGAGAAATGCAGTAATAAATAGAAACATAAATCATTTGTTTCTTTTCTTTTAAGTTATTACAGGCTGGACTGGTAACCGCCTCATAGTTGGCCTCAGACCACAATTAATTTCGCTATATGTTTCTATATAGCCTTAGTGGCTATAACATTTTTATTAATATCAGCAGGCCCGTGAAGTTTTGTATGTACCTTTGCCTGCATGGGGGACACACACCCTGAAAAGGACAACCCCTGTTGTCCAGCTCTTTCTCCCAGCATATTGGTTTAAACAGACACACCCTCTAAACCAGGCCGGAGTACACCCATTTTACACAAAAAGCACTACTTTTGCATGGGCCGGAATTACCACAAACAAGTCTTCAATGTCAACAAGTTACACATGTTTACAAACTACATGCTATCCCCTGTCACTTCAGTCAAACAGTTGCCACTTCATAGCTGTCTGCCATGAAATAATCACAGTCAAACAGCAGACTACTTGCGCGGTGAAACTTCCGGATTTTGGACAACCAAATGGGAAGATAACTGTAATCTGAGGCCAGTTACTAGTCTGCGTAACCTGCGTTTGGAACCAGACTTTGAATTGGAAATCCTCGCAAGATAGAACGCAATGCATTGTGGCGAGATGTTCCTATCGTTGCTCGGTGCGTAGGTTACGGAAACCGACGAAGACGGGTTGTAATTACACTTTGACAAATTCCACAAATACGAAATAGGATTCAGCAATTCCATTCCATTTAATATAAACTAATTATATTAACATATAAGTATCGATTGTTGGAATCGTGATGTTAAGCAACTATATTTAAGTATTTATTAATCACAAATCACATTTAACAAAGAATCCGTAAGCGTAAAAATCGGAGGTTTTTTATCCACATGGTTTCCATTTGGAGTTTTAATGATTCAATCTTCCGGAAGCACCCGTCTGCTTAAAACATAAATCGTCTTCTCTCTCGCAAATTTCAAATAAATATGTAACATTTTGAACATCTAGTTTTAATTTACAAGTGTTATTTTTCAGTTTTATATGTTGCAGAATTTGCTGCAGAATTCATCAAATTCTACCGCAGAATGTCAAATGTTACCGCGGAATTTTTAAAATTTGCCGCGGAATTCAGGGGGAGTGACCCATACACCAAAACTAAATAGTTCTTAAATGACAACAATTTATTTCGTATTTTTAAAACAAATATAGTCTTGGAAACGGTTTTAAAAAATCAAATCCATCAACTGCAAATGCAGTAATAGGAACCATTTAACAATACACAATTCCTCCTTTGCTGATTATAACTAGTTCCGTCCCAAAAACTATGTTTGTTGTCAGTGACCGAAACTATAGAAGTTTATTTAGTCATTGTATCATACCACTATATATATAGTGAATGCAGGATAAATCGTACTATGTAGAACGTGTATTCCTGAAGGATGACTGCCCTATTGACGAACACTAAAAATCAGCTTGAGTCACCTCTAGCCCTACTGCTATTGATAGGTTGTAGGGAGGGCTAGAGAGGATTGTGTGTAATACTTCGGCAATCGTCGACTACCAAATGGTAGCCAGCTACTCTTTAAATTACACCCCCACTAAATCTGATGCCAGAGAGCTTCAGTTTGATTATTCTTGATTCAGTTACATGTTGGTAACCAGTACCAACGTGTCACGTGGGCACACACTTTGCTCTACGTCACCACAAGAAAGTACAGCGCTGGTTCGTTTTACATAGAGGCGTCGGGTTTCTTCGTGTACTGTTGGTACTGGTTCACAACATGTACGTTTAATGTCATGACTGGACTCGAGAATAATCATTGGTATCAGTATCATCACCATTGTCAACCTCAGTATCATCATCATCATCATTATCATCATCATCATTATCATCATCATCATTACAATTAACATTTTCCGAAGCAGCAGCAGCAACAATAAATGTTAAGCTATCAAGTTCCCACGATGTTCTCCATCTGATAATTACAAATGAATATTAGTATTGAAAAAATACCCGGGGATCGATATAAATCACAAACGTATCAACTACATTTACCAATATACAGAAAGTATTGCCATTTATTAAAATGTAATCGAGAAGAGACGTGTATCTGGCGACAAATGGGCTGTGTTCAGCCAGACCGAGCAGAAAAAACGTCGGCTGAACTGTTTATATGCGCTTCGCGGTAAACCAAATGGCCACGTCGGGAACCAAACAAATAGTTCGCGACCGTAATAGCGAAACGTTTACTCACTGAACTTGGAGCTAAATTCTTCTCTCACACTAGCAATTGCCACATATTTAACCCTAAATAGTCAGTCAGAAAAATACCCCAGACATCTGATAAACTTATTTCATATTTTACAAGACAGAACATGAAATGGATGTTTATTTATCGACACCTCAGCACATTTTAAACTACAGTTAGTGGTATCTAAAATGTGGCTAGTTCGACACTTGGTCTCTAAATGGTGGGGACGTAGCCCGGTGTTAAACCGCTCGGCTGATGGGCGGGTGGGTCTAGGGTCGATCCCCGACCGTGGGCCCATTCGTCAATTTCTCGTTCAAGCTGGTGCACTACGACTGGTACATGTATATCAAAGGCCGTTTTATACACCATCCTGTCTGTGGGATGGTGCATTTAAAAGATCCCGTGTTACTAATGGACAAATGTATTGCCTCTCTAATACTAGGATCGATCCGCGTCGGTGGATTTATTAGGCTATTTCTCATTCCAGCCAGTGCTCCACAACTGATGTAACAAAGGCCGTGGTATATATAATATACTGCCTGTCGGACGACCCCTTGATGCTAATCGAAAAAAATAGTCAGCGAAGTGGCAGCAGTGGGTTTCTTCCCTAATTATCCATTAGGTCTTCAGCCATATCCTCACAGGCATATATTATAACCGTAAGTAAAAAGCGTTGAGCTAGTCACTAAATAAAACATTTTCCCCCGTCCTTTAACCCCCACCCCCTCAAACCCTTGTTTTCTTTTATTCCTTAGTGACGTCTCTTATATGTTAACACAAATTATTCACGTGTGTTAAGTCAGTTTCTGTAAACGACCCCACAAAACTTACAAACAAACAACACATGGTCATATGTTTTTATTTAAGAAAAATAATAATTTCAGAGTTTGATATCAAAGACTAGAAATGTCGAGAGAACAATCTCGAATACAATTTAAACACTTGATATGTCTTCATTTTCAGTTTTATCAGGTTACCAAAGGAAGCGTTTGGCCACTGGACAGTGTGGCTGACACCTTCAAACACCAGCGCATTTATGTTGGGCGAACTTTGAATTCCACGGGTAGAGACCGGGGATCACCGCCCCCACCTGCGTCAACAACAACGTCCGGATCAGTGCCACCAGGGACTGGGGATCGAGTACTGGAAATCCAAACACTGGCCTCGAATATGCGGGAAGATCATGTGAACAAAATCTGCAGCTAGTATACATGTGTCTGAAGCATGTCCATGAGGTGTGATGGGTTTACACCGAGACTGCAGGAATAAAGAACATTTTACTAGTGTGATAAAGTTTCAGAATTAACTACATGAGATATAAATCATATTTGACAGAAAACTTAAAATAGTATCTTCCAGTGCCAAAGCTAGCCTGCCTAAGATAATTAAGGGCGGTACAAAAAACTCAGCCCCTGTGTTTATAAAATTCTAAAATGTGTTTATAAAATAACACATAGTTAATGTCGCGATACCGTGCTTGAATTTAGAATTTATAGTTTTTAAGCAAGGGTCCAGACGCAATAATATTAGCATACTTGCCAACATTTTAGAATTAGAAAATGGCAGGTGCACTGGTAGGGAGCTTGTGGGGGGAGGGTTTAGGAGGTGCCTAGAGTGATATATTTCTTGTGTTTCGATTGGTCAATAGTTTATGTGCAGCCAACCAATGCTCCGCTTTTAGTTGTGAATACAAAGTTTCCCGCCAGAGGCCGCAAGCAGAAACTGAGGGGAAAAGGTTACCAGGACGACGCGGCATACTCTAGACCTAGTCACGACTCACTAGCCGGAGTGCTGTCTAGTAGCTAGGCCTACTGAAATAAGCTGGATTAATCATTATTTGATATCAATTTAAATCAAACGCAATTTAAAGCTTAAATTTTCTTTCTTTTTTTACATTTTTTTAAGCTGAAAGTGGTAGGAAAGCTTTGAAATGCGGTAGGCGGTAGAACAGTAAAGAAATCGGCAGCCTACCGCGTGAAGCGGTAGGGTTGGCAAGTATGTATTAGTATAAAGTATTCTCTAGGTAGATCCAGAACTCAAGATAGAAAACAGATGAGGTGAGTGATTCATTGCTCCTCTGACTTATATTATAGGAAGCCATTTAAGATATTTCCACATTGAGCATTAATCCCATTGCAATATTATTTTTCTATTTAACGTAATTTGAATACAAAGGCGAGCTAAACATTATTCTCACTGAACTAGTTTTAGGGGAATGATGTGGAAAGACAGTAGTATCTCCCATTAAACGGCGATGTATGTAGACACACAATGCCCCTTTAAGCTGTAAATGACACTAGTTCATAATATTATTATCTATCTAGCGTACTGCCATCCCCACTAGGCTAGGCATTATTGCTATTTGTAGCAGCTGGATATAGTCCAGGGGCCCAACTTTGCGATCTCGCAGTGCAATGCTAAAAGACTGGCAAAGAGGATGCTTTGTTGTCTAGCAGAGCCTAAGAGACCTTTGTGAATTAGGCCCCTGTTCAACAAATAGGTAATCGTTAACATACATAAAAATACAGAAGTGCCATTCAAAACGTTTCATCGTAAGTTACAAGACAGTTTACCTGTATTATGTTTTAATTACATAGTATTTGAAAATTATTTCTTATTACTAACTAATAAGCATTGGCTATGCACAAAAAGCAAAAAAAAACAACAGCAAAAAGACTTTAGCGATACCACTTAATAATAATTACCCTAACAATTGTGTGGTGACCCTATTTTATTTATTTTTATATAAGTTACTTGGAAACTGTATTTAAAGGGACATTCCTGAGTTTGCTGCAATTTTAAAGATGTTATCGACTAGAAGAGACTTTTTAACGATTGTAATTACATATCAAATATATTTTTCTGCATAAAATATCAGTGGCTGTATATTAAACGTGTTTCTGATCGTTCTAATATTTCTACTAGGTTAAATTTCATTTTATTTCCTAAAAACTATTTTTCCGTACGTACGAAATTATTTGAAAACAAAATCCAGTTTGGGCTTCTTACAAATATTAAGACGACCAGAAACACATTGAATATACAGACACTGATATTCTAAACAAGAGAATATATTTAATATGTAAGTTTAATCGCAGAACTATTTTATTAGTCGGAAACATCTTACAATGTAGCAAACTCGGGAATGTCCCTTTAAAACGACAGTTCTCTCAACATTGATACGTTTTAGATAGAATTCGCTCTCATCAAGTAATTATTTTGAAAGGGTTTATGTTTGTTGTTGTTTAACGACACCACTAGAACACATTGACTTATTAATCATCGGGGGCGAGACGTAGCCCAGTGGTAAAGCGCTTGCTTGATGCGCGGCCGGTTTGGGATCGATCCCCGTCTCTCGCCCCAGCCAGTGCACCACGATTGGTACAAAGGCCGTGGTATGTGCTATCCTGTCTATGGGATGGTGCATATAAAATATCCGTTGCTGCTAATCGAAAAGAATAGCCCATGAAGTGGCGACAGCGGGTTTCCTCTCTCAATATCTATGTGGTCCTTAACCATATATATGACGCCATATAACAGTTAATCATCGGCTATTGGATGTCAAACAGATAATTTGGACTCGTAGTCTTCAGAGGAAACCAGCTACATTTTTCCATTAGTAGCAAGGGATCTTTTATGTGCATCATCCCACAGACAGGATAGCACATACAACTGCCTTTAATATACAGATCGTGAATTTGAAAGGGAAGCAAGTAATAGTTATAGTGGGTGAAATCTTCAGAACATCTTGTATTTTCATGATTGCAGATACATTGCGTGCACTAAAAAAAAACACCCTCCGAAAATGTGATGGTGTCTTTTATCTCATTGTCTAGTATACCCCATAAATAAATATATAACATCAAAAAGTTAAGCTTTGTCCATATAACGAATAACTGACAGGCATGCACTTAACTTACAAATTCATTCGGCGGTAACAAATCTGCACGAAGAGCTTTAATACATTTATCTGACAAAGAGCGGAGTCTAATGTCTGTTTGTCACGCCAGTGTCAACTCCTCGCTGTAAACATAACGTCCAGTATCTGAAACAAGGAGCACCGTGCTATTCATCTTGTCATTGTATGCTTTTAAAGAAAGTCGTAACATGACCCGTCATTGTTATCTCCCCCTATCCGTTAAACTCGGGAGATAACTCCAGTAAACAATGGCGCATAAATCTAAAGTGTAACACTAGCTGACCGCATGTTTATGAGAATATCAGCAGCTAGGGCGCACAGGCCACATAGACGTGTGTCAGATGATCGCTATATCGACATTGAGAGTGAAAGCAAGTTTATCTCAAACGTATAAATGTTGTTTGAATATCAATCTGTTTTGTATTTCTTTATGACATGACTTTGTACAACTGTGCCCCTGAACACCCCCGTCAACCCCCGTCACCCCCCCCCCCCCCCAAAGCCCCCCCAAAACCCCCATGACAAGCTGTAAAACGAAAGCACGCTATTACTGTAAGCAATATAGGTTTGGTATCAACAAAACCACAGAGCGTGTTCAACGTAATATGATGAATCGGATATCGAACCACAAGTCAGGCAATAGTGAAATAATACGTCAGATAATAATAAAACCACAATTCGTCTAATAATAATAATAATAACAACAACAATAACAACAACAACAACAAAACAACAACAACAACAATAATACAATAATAATAAAAACGAAAACACGTCCGATAAAATAAGAGAGAGAATAATAAAAAACACCCCCTCAAATCGGTTATTAACAAACCGGTAAGATACATGTAAAAATGAAGTCATAAGTAAGATAATATCAAAACCACAAAGTGGATAATAAAAACGCAAGTCGAATAATAATGAAAATACAAGTCAGATATTAAAACTACAAGCCTAATAATAGTGAAACTACGAGTCGATTAATAATGAAACCACGAGTACGATAATAATGAAACCACGAGTCATATAATAATGAAACCACGAGTCAGATACTAATGAAATCATGAGTAGGATAATAATGGAACCATGAGTCAGATAATAATGGAACCACGAGTCAGATACTAATGGAACCATGAGTCAGATACTAATGAAACCACGAGTCAGATAATAATGAAATCATGAGTCAGATACTAATGAAATCATGAGTCGGATACTAATGAAACCATGAGTCAGATATTAATGAAACCACGAGGAAGATAATAATGAAACCACGAGTCAGATATTAATGAAACCACGAGGAAGATAATAATAAAACCACGAGGCAGATAAACCACGAGGCAGATATTAATGAAACCACGAGACAGATAACAATGAAACCACGAGGTAGATACTAATGAAACCACGAGTCAGATATGAATGAAACCACGAGTCAGACAATAATGAAATCATGAGTCAGATAATAATGAAACCATGAGTCAGATACTAATGAAACCACGAGTCAGATATTAATGAAACCACGAGGCAGATAATAATGAAACCACGAGTCAGATATTAATGAAACCACGAGTCAGATAATAATGAAATCATGAGTCAGATACTAATGAAACCATAAGTCAGATAATAATGAAACCACGAGGCAGATATTAATGAAACCACGAGTCAGATAATAATGAAACCACGAGTCAGATATTAATGAAACCATGAGTCAGATAATAATGAAACCACGAGTCAGATAATAATGAAACCATCAGTCATATAATAATGAAACCACGAGTCAGATACTAATGAAATCATGAGTAGGATAATAATAAAACCACGAGGCAGATATTAATGAAACCACGAGTCACACAATAATGAAATCATGAGTCAGATAATAATGAAATCATGAGTCAGATACTAATGAAACCATGAGTCAGATATTAATGAAACCACGAGGCAGATATTAATGAAACCACGAGGCAGATAATAATGAAACCACGAGGCAGATATTAATGAAACCACGAGGCAGATATTAATGAAACCACGAGGTAGATAATAATGAAACCACGAGGCAGATGTTAATGAAACCACGAGGCAGATGATAATGAAATCACGAGGCAGATACTAATGAAATCACGAGTAAGATATTAATGAAACCACGAGTCGGATAATAATGAAATCATGAGTCGGATAATAATGAAATCATGAGTCAGATACTAATGAAACCATAAGTCAGATAATAATGAAACCACGAGGCAGATATTAATGAAACCACGAGGAAGATAAGAATGAAACCACGAGGCAGATATTAATGAAATCACGAGGTAGATAAGAATGAAACCACGAGTCAGATAATAATGAAATCACGAGTCAGATAATAATGAAACCATGAGTCAGATACTAATGAAATCATGAGTCAGATATTAATGAAACCACGAGTCAGATATTAATGAAACCACGAGGCAGATAATAATGAAACCACGAGTCAGATATTAATGAACCACGAGTCAGATAATAATGAAATCATGAGTCAGATACTAATGAAACCATAAGTCAGATAATAATGAAACCACGAGGCAGATATTAATGAAACCACGAGTCAGATAAAAATGAAATCATGAGTCAGATATTAATGAAACCATGAGCAGATATTAATGAAACCACGAGTCAGATAATAATGAAACCACGAGTCAGATATTAATGAAACCATGAGTCAGATAATAATGAAACCACGAGTCAGATAATAATGAAACCATCAGTCATATAATAATGAAACCACGAGTCAGATACTAATGAAATCATGAGTAGGATAATAATAAAACCACGAGGCAGATATTAATGAAACCACGAGTCAGACAATAATGAAATCACGAGTCAGATAATAATGAAATCATGAGTCAGATACTAATGAAACCATGAGTCAGATATTAATGAAACCACGAGTCAGATATTAATGAAACCACGAGGCAGATAATAATGAAACCACGAGGCAGATATTAATGAAACCACGAGGCAGATATTAATGAAACCACGGGGTAGATAATAATGAAACCACGAGGCAGATATTAATGAAACCACGAGGCAGATGATAACGAAATCACGAGGCAGATACTAATGAAATCACGAGTAAGATATTAATGAAACCACGAGTCAGATAATAATGAAATCATGCGTCAGATACTAATGAAACCATAAGTCAGATAATAATGAAACCACGAGGCAGATAATAATGAAATCACGAGTCAGATATTAATGAAAGCACGAGGCAGATAATAATGAAACCACGAGTCAGATAATAATGAAACCACGAGGCAGATAATAATGAAACCACGAGGCAGATAATAATGAAACCACGAGGCAGATACTAAGGAAACCACGAGTCAGATATTAATGAAACCACGAGGAAGATAATAATGAAACCACGAGTCAGATAATAATGAAACCATGAGTCAGATAATAATGAAACCACGAGTCAGATAATAATGAAACAGTGAGTCAGATATTAATGATACCACAAGTCAAATACTAATGTAACCATGAGTTAGATACTAATATAACCACAGAAATGTTGAAAATAGAAAAACGAAGACCTAAAAGAACTCAACACCCCCCACCCCCCAACAACGATGGTTATGTTTAAAGTTTTGTTTTGTTTAACGACACCATTGATAGAGCACATCGATATACTAATCTTCGACTATTCGACATCAAACACTTGGTAATTCCGATATATAGTCTTAGCGAAGAAATCTGCTACCTATTTCCATTAGTAGCAAGGGGTCTTTTATATGCATCATCCCACAGACAGGACAGCACATACCACGACCTTTGATATACCAGTCGTGGTGCACTGGCTGTAACGAGAAATAACCCAGTGGGCCTACAGATGGGGGATCGATCCTAAACCGACCGCGCATCAGTTGAGCGCTTTACCACTGGGCTAAGTATCGCCCCCTATTGTTATGTTTACAAACTCATCATTCGGCTTGAACAGGATAAAACTGATATCTTTTTATCATTAAAGTATTATTTTTGACCTGTATTCCAAAAAGAAGAGTAGGGGAAAGCAAAATTTAATTAATGTATTCCTATATTTTGATATTGTTCATATTTATTAACGATGTAGAGAACAAGCCTGTTGCAGTATCTGATTTGGTGATGTGATGCTATCAGACAACAGTTTTAACCCCGCATCACAAATGTTATCATGTTAATTTGTTAAACAAACAATATAAGCGTACGGAGGGTAGGTGGGGGGTGGCAGGGAAGAGCAACTGCCTGCCCCACTCTAGTGCTGGAGCAAATTTCCAAATTCGAGCAAACATTATAGAGATATTCGGGCAAAATATGTTAACACGAGACCTATTTACGATGTATTTTCATCAATCTGATTAAAATTAGCTCTACCAGTAGATCTAACAGCATTGCGTGGACTCCCATGTCCAGGTGACATTTCATCTATAAATAACAATTTAAATATCGACCAATTACACTTCGCCTTTTATAGCGTTATTCGGGAGCATACAAATTCTAAAAATATCGGGCGAGACTATTTATGCTATAGGCGAATTTGTTCATCTATTTCAACATTAAAAAAAGGAGAAAAGTGCAGTAATAAATTCTGGACAGTATACTAGTATAAAAATTTTTTATGGCCATACCATCACGGGATTTTTTCTTCTTGAAACGAATTATATATATATTTTTATATTAAAATTAGTTTCCGGCATACTTCTTAATTCACCCGAATCATTTCGTATACCCTCGGCATAATCCCGAATGTTTTCAAATTCTTTTCAAATCACTGGCATGATTTTGCAAGTAAGGTTTTGATTGGTCGAATGAAAGGTCAACTAGACATGAATTCCAACGGGGTGCTGTTAGATCCACAGGTAATAGTAATTAACCAGTGGAGCTAATTTTAATTAGTTTGTATTTTCATCATTCCACTCGCAGAATTAGTTGTAATCAAATTAGTTGTAAAAATGCGAAGTGATTCGTGGGCAGCCCTATATAGTTGTTTAGCAGTAATACTAATATGAATAAATATTGTTTTCCCGATTCGGACATTTTCGTTTAATTCAGGCAAAAATCATCCTTCTCCCCCAAAACAATGGGAGCCCGTACGTCTATGACAAACACAATATGATAGTGTAGTTTATTTATTGTGAAATAAAAAGTTACTTTTTCAGCCATTTTTGTCTGTTCTTGTACAAATAATAGTATATTTACAGAATGAAAGAGAGAAAAAACCCCCACCCCATCATATAATCATGAGGGATACAAAAAATACGCCCTCCGTGGTGGAAAGTTCGACTTTGAAACTCTTTAAGGTAGTACTAAACCAAATAAAGTTCGAGGTGCACCCAACTTTTGATAGAGAAGTGAACACGACAAGTCCTGTGATTGGTGATAAATGTGAGTGTGTTGGTTGTAAAACAAACCCTTTCATCTGGGCAAAACAATGTATGCAATTTTATTTCATCTAGTACCACTGTGTCAAGTAGCACTATACTTAAAACATGTATGGGGTACCTGTAAAAAAAGAACCGTCATAGACGCTACCCGTTATCTCAGACATGAACAGCTTGACCCCCAATATTTTGCTGATTCACTTTAAGGGTGAGGGGTGGTAGTATTTATATCCGTGGCATTTATGTCGATTGATACGCTGCAGGTAGGAGTTTTAGCCACATATATTACTATTGTCGTCCATGGGATATGATTTGGTAGTATACACTCTTAAGGTCACAGGTCGACATTTCCACCACCCTGGGTATGTCTCACATGACTGCATCTGATGTATTGTTATATTCTTTCTCCGTCTCATTTCTGAATGTAGGGTGGGTATATAAGTCATCCTCATGTAACCTTTGTAACATGACCTCTGTAAATCAGTCACTAATAGACGCCTCCAATACAGAATATGTCAGATATGTCTCTTCACACACTTAGAAACCAGCCAATTGGGACACCGTATTCCTGGTCACGTTCAGACAAAGGTCGGGACGTACTTCAGTGATACAGCGCTCGCCTGATGCGCGGTCGATCTAGGATCGATCCCCATTGGTGGGCCCATTGGGCTATTTCTCGTTCCAACCAGTGCTCCAAAACTGGTGTAACAAAGGCAGTGGTGTGTATTATTCCCTCTGTGGGATGGTGCATATAAAAGATCCTTTGCTGCTAATCGAAAAGAGTAGCCGATGAAGTGGCGACAGCGGGTTTCCTCTCTCAATATCTGTGTGGTCCTTAACCAAATATCGGGGGCGGGACGTAGCTCAGTTAAAGCTCTGGCTTGATGCGCGGTCGGTCTTGGATCGATCCCCGTCGGTGGGCCCATTGGGCTATTTCTCGTCACAGCTAGTGCACCACGACTAGTATATCAAATGCCGTGGTATGTGCTATCATGTCTGTGGGATGGTGCATATAAAAGATCCTATGCTACTAATGGAAAAATGTAGCGGGTTTCCTCTCTATAACTATGTCAAAATGTCCATATGTTTAACATCCAATAACCGATGATTAATAAATCAATGTGTTCTAGTGGTGTCGTTAAACAAAACCATATATCCGACGCCATATAACCGTAAATAAAATGTGATGAGTGCGTCATTAAATAAAACATTTCCTTCCTTCCGTTCAGACAAAAACCACAGAGCGTGCTATAGAAAACAGACGAGAGTTCATGTCTTCGAATCGCGCCTGACGCTAACTTTAGGTCAAATTGCTGGTAATCCGCGTCGTAAATTTATGTCCTTTGCGGATGTTTATTTCCTTCTGAAATTAATCCAGGCATTAATATTGTCTACATCGTCCCACCCTTAATGTCACCGCGTTGTTTTGAACGTGATTAATTGGTGTAGAAAAAAACACATTATATATGTTTTAGGAGACCAGGGCGGAAGGCAATAGACTGTAGGCCTAAGTGATTGAACAGTGTGTTTTGTTTGTTTTATTTAACACTGGACATAGGCGTACGGGCTCCCGTTTTTGTAGAGAGTGGGTAGGGTTGGGGGGGGGGGGGGGGGGGGGGGGGGGGGGGGGGGGGGGGGGGGGGGGGGGGGGGAAGGCTGATTTTTGCCTGAATTAAACACAAATGCTCGAATCTGGATAACAGCATTTATTCATTTTAGCATTACTACCAAACAGCTATGTAGGGTTACAAACGATTCACTACGCATTTTCCCCGTGGATTACAACTAGTTTTGCAGGTAGAATGATGGAAATACAGAGTAAAAAGGTATCAGATCACCACATTTTGCCCGAATATCTCTATATCCAGCACTATGGCTGCTGTTGACCGTCCGTCCTGCCTATTGCTGTCTTTGGCACACACCTCATCAACGACCTCTGGGCTGTCTGTCCAGGACAATGGTTTACTTGTTAATGGTTAGTGAGAGAGAAGAGGGTGTAGTGGTCTTACACCTACCCACTGAGTCGTTAAAACTCGTTCTGGGTGAGAGCCGGTACCGGGCTGTGAACCCTGTACCTACCAGCCTTATGTCCGATAGCTTAACCACAACACCACCGAGGGCGATACACACCTAATGCCCAGGAGCCCAACCCGCTTAATAGTACATAGTTGAAGTGTTCGCGATAGTTCCACAATATGACCAAGCACAACGTATAACAATTCCATTAAGTTCTTCTGATGTGCTTTCTTCACAAGATAAAAGTATGTATAATGCTATTTTAGCATTTTCTGTTAAAAAAACATAATTTTCTCAAAATAACGTATGTATTAAAATAAAACGATTGCCTCTATTTATTTCAAACTGGACACTGACAAGGGTGTTAATACATTTTATCATATCACATAGCTATCTCTTTATAGAAAATATTTTCCCCTAACATTATTATATATCTAGGCAATTTCACTTCTTAGAATATAATACGTCAATCTGATTAAAATTAGCTCTATTGGGTCTAGCCAGTAGATCTAACAGCATTGCGTGGACTCCCATGTCCAGGTGACATTTCATCTATAAATAACAATTTAAATATCGACCAATTACACTTCGCCTTTTATAGCGTTATTCGAGAGCATACAAATTCTAAAAATATCGGGCGAGACTATTTATGCAATAGGCGAACTTGTTGGTCTATTTCAACATTGAAAAAACAGGGGGAAAAGTGCAGTAATAAACTTTGGATTGTATACTAGTATAAACAGATTTTATGGCTATACCATCACGTTTTTTTTCGTCTTGAAACGAATTTATATAAAATATTATATTGCAATTAGTTTCCGGCATACTTCGTATTTCACCCGAATTATTTCGTATACGCTCGGCATTATCCCGAATGTTTTCAAATCACTGGCATGATTTTGCAAGTAAGGTTTTGATTAGTCGAATGAAAGGTCAGCTGGACATGAGCTCCAACGGGCTGCTGTTAGATCCACATGTAATAGTGGAGTTAATTTTAATTAGATTGATAATACGTTTGTTATTACACATGCAGACCACAACATACATTAAATGCCTAATTTGAACATTGTTGCATAAAATGATGACAACAGGGCAATAGAAAAATAGTTTTAATGACACACCTTTATCATTTCTTGACAGTCATGTGATACTGAATAGTATTTTTAAGGAAGGAAGGAAGGAAGGAAATGTTTTATTTAACGACACACTCAACACATTTTATTTACGGTTATATGGCGTCAGACATATGGTTAATGACCACGCAGATATTGAGAGAAGAAACCCGCTGTCGCCACTGCATGGGCTACTCTTTTCGATTAGCAGCAAGGGATCTTTTATATGCACCATCCCACAGACAGGATAGTACATACCACGGCCTTTGTTACACCAGTTGTGGAGCACTGGCTGGAACGAGAAATAAGAACCACACATACACTGGTAACCACTAACCAACTAACAACTAACCTACTGTCCTGGACAGACAGCCCAGATAGCCGAGGAGTGTGCCCAGGAAAGCGTACTTGAACGTTAATTGGATATATGCACGAAAATAAGTTGATATGGAATGAAAGGAAACAGACGCTGAGATAAATACAGTGTAATGTGGCAAACAGATGTGTGTTACTCTTTATTGATTTTACACAGATAAATATCGGTATACCTATTTACAATCTGATTAAAATTAGCTCTACTGGTATATGCCAGTAGATCTAACAGCATTGCATGGACTCTCATGTCCAGGTGACATTTCATCTATAAATAACAATTTAAATATCGACCAATTACACTTCGCCTTTTATAGCGTCATTCGGAAGCATACAAATTCTAAGAATATTGGGCGAGACTATTTATGCAATAGGCGAATTTGTTGGTCTGTTTCAACATTGACAAAACACGGGGAAAAGTGCAGTAATAAACTGTATGGATTGTATACAGGTATAAACAGATTTTATGGCTATACCATCACGTTTTTTTTTCTTTTCCTGATGATGATGATAACTAGTTTAACGTGCCCATATACCACTAGGGTTTCGAACACGCCCATCCCGAGTCCGTCCTCCTCTAAGATCGGTGGCCTGACTCGGGATGGAGGGGGGAGGGTGTGTGTGTGTGTGTGTGTGTGTGAAAATGGGCAGAATTTTGAAAATAGCAATTAGTAAAAAAGTTAATAGAATAAATAAAAAAATAAAATAAAAAGGTTACAAGCCAAAAATAAAAAGTATTGACTGCTCGGCCGAATATTTATATAATTTGGAGCATTTTAGAACGACAGTCCAAAATTAAATAAGAGAAAGAAGAGAGGATCGGACTATTTAATAATATTTTTAAAAAAGAAGTAATTTCGACATAACATTTTGAACGCAGATCTAAAAGTTTAAAGTCCGATCGATATGTCCACGCGAGTGGCCTCGTTAAGGCCGTTTGGGTGCACAGCTTAAAGGGACGAGATGGGTTGCATCCCGTCAAGAAAACCCCTAGATTGACAGTCGATAGACGTTGAAGGTGTAGTGCTGTGCTAAAATACAGATCTTGAGAAGCCGGATCCGTCTGAACGAGAGAGAGTATCAGACTAGGGTATAGTCCAGTCGTCATGGGTTGGTATAGTGGTGCGGACGGGCCCGACTCCGGAGGATACGAGATGGTATCACTATAAAGCAAGGTAAAGTATAGAAAAAGAGTAGTAGGGGCCGACCCCGCTTCCTATTTCTTCTTAGAGTGGGGCGGTCAATCTTTCAGTGCTGCTTGGACAGGCGCGGACATGTAGAGACTAAACGCGAACAACCGTGGCGTTCTGCAGAATGGCCGTCATACGAGTCACGAAAAAAACTAGTCGACAGTCAGACGGAGAAATGACGTGGAGGCAAGGAATCTCGCTGAAAAAGAATCCAACCTGGTGGTGCAGGCTGTCGAAACGAGAAGCGTTCCAGCGTTCAATCAGTTCCAATGGCCGCATACATCCCAGTAGAAAACTTCATTTCGCTGACAAAAACAACGAAATGAAGGACCCCCAAGTCGAGCACACGAAAGCACGTGCAGTGTGCACAAGCGAAACAAACACGTCTTACCGCGTGGAGCTCCAGACTGGGAATCTTTCGTCTTGAAACGAATTTTATATAACATTTTATATTGAAATTAGTTTCCGGCATACTTCGTAATTCACCCGAATCATTTCGTATACCCTCAGCATAATCCCGAATGTTTTGAAATTCTTTTCGAATTATTGGCATGATTTTGCAAGTAAGGTTTTGATTGGTCGAATGAAAGGTCAACAGGACATGAGCTCCAACGGGCTGCTGTTAGATCCACATTTAATAGTGGAGCTAATTTTAATTAGATTGACCTATTTATTACATACATATTCAATCTTACTATAGTGATAAACACATGTTTAAACCGTGTGATAAGTTTATCTTGTATCTATAATCACACATATATATGTGCGATCTGGACCGGAACTTGTAAATGGGGAATTCCCTTTTTATTTTTACTGGCGTTAGCGCCTTTTAGGTAGTACTATACCAAATAACTTCCGGCTGGGTCAAAGTTCGAGGTGCACCGAACTTTTGATAGAGAAGTGAACACCACAAGTCCTGTGATTGGTTATAAATGTGAGTGTGTTGGTTGTAAAAAATAATAGTTTCATCTGGGTAAAATAAATGTGCAATTTTATTTCATCTAGTACCAATGTGTCAAGTAGCCTTGTGTTTGAAACATGTATGGGGTACCTGTAAAAAAAAGTACTCGAATTTTGTGCGAAACTAGGGTAGTCATAGACGCTACCCGTTATCTCAGAAACGAGCAGCTTGACCCCCATTTTTTTCTGATTCACTTTAAGTGTAAGGGGTGGTAGTATTTATATCCGTGGCGTTTATGTCGGTTGATACGTTGCAGGTAGGAGTTTTAGCCGCATATGTTACTATTGTCGTCTATGGGATTTGATTTGGTAGTATACACCCTTTATTACTCTCTATATAGAGATTACTCCCCGAGTGTCTTGTGACATCATATATAGGAAGGATTTTTTTTTTTTATGACGCACTCAACACATTGTATTTACGGTTATATGGCGTCAGACATATGGTTAAGGACCACACAGATATTGAGAGAGGAAACCCGCTGTCGCCACTCCATGGGCTACTCTTTTCGATTGGCAGCAAGGGATCTTTTATATGCACCATCCCACAAACAAGATAGTACACACCACGGCCTTTGTTACACCAGATGTGGAGCAATGGCTGGAGCGAGAAATAACCTAATGGGTCCACCGACGGGGTCACAACACACACACACACACGCACGCACGCACGCACACACACACACACACACACACACACACACACACACACACACACACATATATATATATATATATATATATATATATATATATATACATATATAATCTATTAAAGAACAAAATATCAATGGCTGGGTGCATTTTACTTTATAGATAAAATTGTTTTTAAAATGTTATGTAACTAAGCTCCTGGCAAACATTACGTTTCGTATCATGATACACACCCCAAGCGTTATGTAATTGTTCAACGGTCCGTTTGAGTGAAGTAATATTATAGCCAAAATGAATTTTTAGAAATATGAATTACGTTTAGGTTCAAAACATTTGAAGTAATATTAAAAAACCCCACCTCTTTCATACGTCGTTATACATATACCTCGGGCCCCGTGCTTATAAAGCTTAAAGTCTAGACTTTAATAAAGTCCAGACTTTAACGTCATGGCAACGCCATTCAAATAGCATAACGTTAAAGTCTGGACTTTATTAAAGTCTAGACTTTAAGTTTTATAAGCATGTGCCCCGATGTGAGGAAAGCACACCAGGAACCTAGGAGACGTTCAATATAAAGTTCCTGGTGATATTCTGCAACAATCACGAACAATTCAGCAATGTTTTATTTTCCCGGGTTAAAGCCTAATGCTCCTGGACTGTTAAGCCTGTAAGAGTTGTTGTCCTTGTTTAGAATCCGGCTAGTGCTTGGGCCATCATTCCCAGTCTTGAGCTTGACTCGGTAAGACGAGTTTGTTTCGCTTGTGCTACTGCACGTGCTTTCATTATTCGACTATTTCCCGCTCCAGCCAGTGTACCACAACTGGTACACCAAAGGCCGTGGTATGTACTATCCTGTGTGTGGCATAATGCATATAAAATATCCCTTGCTGCTAATCGAGAAGAGTTGCCCATGAAGTGGCGACAACGGGTTTCCTCTCTCAATATCTGTGTGGTCCTTAACCATATGTCCGACGCCATATAACCGTAAATAAAATGTGTTGAGTGCGTCGTTAAATAAAACATTTCCTTCCTTCTTCGTTGCTCGACTTGGGAATCCCCGATTTTGTTTTGCTTTTGTCAGCGAATGGTGTTTTCTACTGGGATGTATGCGGCCATTGTAAATGACTGAACGCTGGAACGCTTTTCGTTTCGACAGCCTGCACCACCAGGTTGGATTCTTTTTTAGCGAGCTTCCTTGCCTCCACGTCATTTCTCCGGCTGGGTGGCGGGTCGTAATCCAGTGGTAAAGCGCTCGCCTGCTGCGCGGTCGGTCTAGGATCGATCCCCGTCGGTGAACTCATTGGGCTATTTCTCGTTTCAGCTAGTGCCCCACGACTGGTATATCAAAGGCCGTGGTATGTGCTATCCTGTCTGTGGAATGGTGTATATGAAAGAGTAGCCCGTGGCGATAGCGGGTTTCCTCTATAAATATATGTGTGGTCCTTAACCATATGTCTGACGCCATATAACCGTAATTAAAATGTGTTGAGTGCGTCGTTAAATAAAAACATTTCCTTTCCTTTTTTCTCCGGCTGACTTATGTCGACTCGTTTTTCCGTGACTCGTATGACCGCCATTTTGCCACGGTTGTTCGCGTTTAGTCTCTACATGTCCGAGTCTGTCCTAGCAGCACTGGAAGATTGACCGCCCCACTCTAAGAAGAAATAGGAAGCGGGGTCGGTCCCTACTACTCTTTTCTAGACTTTACTTTGTTTTATATTGATACCATCTCGTATCCTCCGGAGTCGGGCGCATCCGTACCACTATACCAACCCATGACGACTGGACTATACCCTAGTCTGATACTCTCTGTCTCGTTCAGACGGATCCGACTTCTCAAGATCTGTATTTCAGCACAGCACTACACCTTCAACGTATAATGACTGTCAATCTAGGGGTTTTCTTGAAGGGGTGCAACCCATCTCGTCCCTACGAGCTGTGCACCCTAACGGCCTTAACGAGGCCACTCACGTGGACATATAAATCGGACTTTCTTTTTTAATATTATTAAATAGTCCGATCCTCTCTTCCTTCTCTTATTTATTTTTGGACTATCCTTCTAAAATGCTTCAAAATATATAAATATTCGGCCGAGCAGTCAATTATTTTTATTTTAGTCTTGTAACTTTTTATTTTATTTTAAAAATACTATTAACTGTTTTACTAATTGATATTTTCAAAATTCTGCCCATTTTCAACTCTACCCCCCCCCCCCCCCCCCCCCACACACACACACTTCTGTCCCGGACCCAGTCACTGGCGAATTCAGAGATTGTGCACGGGAGAGACGTGCTTGAACCTTAATTGGATATAGGCACGTTAATATGTTATCTAATCCAATCCAGCTTGTGTCATGATAACTTCGCTTAAAGATTGTCCTTTCTTCAAGACATCCAAGAACACCCATATGTTTGGATGACATGCACCAACATTTACTGACATCCTGCGGTGCCATCCCTCACAGTGGTTGTTAGTACGTGGCAATCCCTCAGTCACCCTCTCGTGGCAGTTCCACATGCAATGCGGGAAACTTGGGCCTCTCCGACCACGGCGTCTAGCTCGTCCAATGAACTCACCTTCAAACTGATCAAAAATAGGTTGCATATCCTCTGGAGAATCATCTTGTAAAACGCTTCAAATGTAATTGTTATGCCGGCAACTGGCACGAATGCCATTGCTGGAATCATCCTGATGGTTTGTAGCATAATCTTACTGTAATCCATGTGCCTGAACTCAGTGCAATACATGTACAGGAGAAACAAAACACAAGCAAACAATATATATCTAAATATATAATGTCATATATCAAAACTGGGGGGGGGGGGGGGGGGGGGGAATACCGGGGGGGGGGATTTTCCAGGGGGGGGGGGGGGAATGATTTTTAATCTAAATTATATGTACCCAATGAAATATAGATATTGTAAACGAAGAAGAAGAGAATTTTAATTTATTAATGAATAAAATAAATTAATTTAAAAGTCGAAGAATTGACAAACGCATTAAAAGTTATGAATAAAAATCCAATGTTGTGGTATGGATGGTCTTACTGCTGAGTTTTGAGTTAAATGTTTTGATAAATAAAGTCTTTGTTTCATAAAATTGTTATGTCAGTTCAAAATGAAGAAAATTAGTATAATAAAAGGAAGTATCAGTCTTTAAAAAAAAAAAAAGAAGGATAAAACAAATCTTGCTAACTTTAAGCCCATAAGTCTTTTAAATGTAGATTACAAACTTCTTGCAAAGTTCTGGAAAATCATCTAAAATTTTCTCTGAACAAACGTGTCGAGTGCCGGGTAGAGCCATCACTGATAACATTATGTCAGTGCAGGATGTCATTGGTTTTGTAGATTTATTTTATCAATAGAAGGCGGGTAATAGAGTTTCACATAGCTTTATAGTTAAATTTATTTAAATAAATAATATATTTATTTATTTGTACTGTAAAATGATTTTAAAAGTAATGTTAAAATTAATGATCATTTCACTCCTTTCTTTCCAGTTACTAGAGGAGTTAAGCAGGGATGTCTGATTTCGACGATGCTATATGTAAATGTTACTGAACCGTTAAATAACCTTTTAAAAAACACCAACATATTAAGAGAATAAAAATGAGTACAACATTTAATCCGTTGTTGTTTCAACATACCGATGATATTCAAGATTCTCAGGCTGTTGAGTCTTTTTTTTACTATATCAGTACGTTTTGTACGGGTGCAAAAGTTAACTTTGGAAAAAGAAAGAAATGTTTTATTTTAACGACGCACTCAACACATTTTATTTACGGTTATATGGCGTCAGACATAAGGTTAAGGACCACACAGTTTGAGAGGAAACCCGCTGTCGCCACTACATGGGCTACTCTTTCCGATTAGCAGCAAGGGATCTTTTATTTGCGCTTCCCACAGCCAGGATAGCACAAACCATGACCTTTGTTGAACCAGTTATGGATCACTGGTCGGTGCAAGTGGTTTACACCTACTCATGGAGCCTTGCGGAGCACTTAACTTTGGAAAGTGAGAGCTTAAACGTGAACTATACCACTGACGTTCCAGGCACGTCTATCCCGGGTCCGGTCTCAGGCACGTCTATCCCGGATCCGGTCTCAGGCACGTCTGTCCCGGGTCCGGTCTCTGGCACGTCTGTCCCGGGTCCGGTCTCAGGCACGTCTGTCCCGGGTCCGGTCTCAGGCACGTCTGTCCCGGGTCCGGTCTCAGGCACGTCTGTCCCGGGTCCGGTCTCAGGCATGTCTATCCCGGGTCCGGTCTCAGGCACGTCTGTCCCGGGTCCGGTCTCTGGCACGTCTATCCCGGGTCCGGTCTCAGGCATGTCTATCCCGGGTCCGGTCTCTGGCATGACCAGGGATCTGACACGGGATTTGAAACGTCAAAAGTACTTTTTTTAGGTAAGGATTCACAAAACTAATTTTCTTTTAATATTTCTGTTGCATTAAAGATTATGTTCATTTTTTTTTTGTGCATTAAAGGGAGGATCAACTCAAATATGAGCCTGGTGTGTTGGAAAGATGCATACCAGGGGCCTAATTGACAAAGCTCTCTTAGGCTCTGCTAGACAACAAAGCATCCTCTTTGCAAGTCTTTTAGCATTGCACTACGAGATCGCAAAGTTGCGAGAGTTTATTGAATTAGGCCCCCGGACGACCAACACATACTGACACTTTAAGAAATGAAAAACGCGTAATTTTAGTGTTAATAAAAAACCATGATTATTCCTGCTAACTGGGGGCAGCCATTTTGTTTCGTTTTTTGTGACGTCCGGTGATATAGACAAGAAGACAAACGCTCTAATTTACGACAAGGCGCTTCGATTTCATCAACCCGACTTGTAAAACAACATAAATGACTTGATAGTATAATAAACTATTTAACTAAATACATTTCAATTTGCATCAATAGAACGAAATGGAGTATTTTACTCTTTTAAAAAATGCAAAGAAAAAAATGCATATTATTATTAATTATAAAAATAAATTGTTATGCTTTAACTCTGTTTATTGTGACTGGTATTACATATGAGTATGAAGTGATACCGACTTCTGTTTTGCCGATCTCTGCTATTGTTGAAATTATTTAGATAAAAAGTCATGTGTTTGCTCGAGTGTATGTGTCGGTCAATGTGTGGTTATTTAAAAATAAGTTTATGTATATATTTTATGCTGTAGGGCGATATTAAAGTTTGAGAATAAAAAAAAAGTTAAAAAGAGGCCACAGGAATTAAGGCTGGAAGGTAGATTTCTTCCATTTATATAATTCTGAATTCGCTTCCTGATGAATGGAAACACTTATCGTAAATATTAAATATTTATTACAAGTTAAGGAATTTTTTTTTTAATTAATAATAATCACACTATAAATGTAAGTAAGTTTACCGTTAAATTATTATAATCTATACTGATTCTCAAAACATTGAATCATCTTCTTGTTTAGAAAATGGCATAATATGGGTTTTAATGTATCTTGGCAGTCAGAACATGTATATATTATTATGATAAAACGTCTAAATTTCTTGACTTGGATTTTGAAATTGCACATACTATTATTTTAACACATTCTAAATTATTTTAATACACAATATAATAAACTGCATTTGTGTAACATTTCATTCTTCTGCATTGCATACTTTTCCTGATATAGTATGTGATTAATATTCTTAAATTTAAGCCTTTGATAGATTCTCGTGTACAAATCAGAATGATTGTTTACGAGGGTGTATATATCGGTCAATGTGTGGTTATTTAAACATAGTTTTATGTATGTATATATGTTTTATGCTGCAATGCAACATTAAATCTGTGACATAAAAAAAAGAAAAAAAAGACCACAGGATTTAAGGCTGGTAGGTACTGTGATCGCATCCGACCCAGAGTTTAACGACTCAATGGGTAGGTGAATGGCCTCTACACCGACTTCGCTCTCATTAATCACGAACCATTTGTCCACTGTTCTGGACAGTCTAGATAGTTGAAGTGTGTTGCTCAGGACAACAAACTTGAACCTTTATTGAATACAAACACCAACATAACTTAAAACGAAATAAGTGAAATGCAATAAAATAGGTTCTATATAAAACAAAAGATGTTTAAAACTGAAACAATTTTCCATTGTCATTATTTTTCAAAAAATTATGATTTTAGTAACATTCTGTTTAAAAATACATACATAATATTTTTTAATTTAGTATTCGGTGTACTTATATTTGAACAAACAATTAAATATTTGGAGAGTTCAAACCTAAACTGACACTGAAGATATGAAAGTCTGGTTTGTATCCCAAATTAATCTGTACGTGCGGCAAATGCGTCTGCACGAGAGATAACTGTTGTTATCTTGAAGTAATATGTTTGCGGAGTAATTTCCCTTCGATGTGACCAATGTTCACATTCCTAAATTTAGCTCGACTAGGAAGTGATTTGTGGAGCAGACAATTTTACTTTTTAGGTTCCAGTGTACCAAATCAATTACTATTGCCGATAAAGTTAACGTTATTATTTAAACTGATATAAACAGCGTACCAACACACTCAAGAGGTACACCAATATAACAGCAGTTGTAACTTGTTACATGTTCCCATTGGGCTGTTTCTCGCTCCAGCCAGTGCCCCACGACTGGTATATCAAAGGCCGTGGTATGTGCTATCCTGCATATGGGATTATGCATATAAAACATATTCATGAAGTGTCGACAGCGGGTTTCTTTCCTCAATATCTGTGTGGTCCTTAACCACATATCCGACGCCATGTATTAAACCGTAAATAAAATGTGCTGAGTGCGTTGTTAAATAAACCATTTCCTTCCTTGTTACATACATAACCAAGAAACTTACAACTGATATTATATGGACGAAATACCTTAATAAGTGATCACAATAATAAATTAAAAAACATTATTTGTGTTCCAAAATGTATTAAACAAACTCATAGTTTTGATTAAAAAGTGTCTAATGGTTTTACTGCACTATCTTTGCTTCTTTTCATGTATCTCTAATTTCTTTCAAATTACTGTTGTATATATATATATATTATCCTCATTTTCTAAATTTGATTGTTTTTGAAATAAATATAAATATAAATTTTAAATGTACACACACACACGCACACACACGCACACGCACACACACACATACATATATACATACATATATATGCTGTTAACTTTATCGGCAATAGATCCTTTCTGAAGATAAGTAAAGATTGAAACATGTAAAAGAATAATTATTTCTTTAAATTGTTTTTTAAAATACATATATACTGTACACTTGTTTTCTTTTATCATTTATATATATATATATATATATATATATATATATATATATATATATATATATATATATATATATATATATATATATATATATATATATATATATATATATATATATATATATATATATATATATATTATTACATTATAATTATGTAATTTTGCCATTGGTATTATAGTGGAATATTGGAAACGAAAGAAGAAATATTTCCAAGAAAGTAATATTTATTTAATTCGCGAGCAAACGCTTCTTTGCAATTACTTTTTATGTATTTTTAATAGCTTTTCGACTGACTAAAATATAAACTTCAATTTTTCCTTAATGCATTATAGTTTATTTTTATTTTTAAGATTGTCATAAGAAGCTGTAATATTCACACATGTTATGAAATTTAAATCGTCCCGAAATAGTTGACTGGTTAGCAGCTCATTTGGCCGCAGCGCCGACTATCGGTGTATCCAAGCACAGACTCTTAAAAGATGGGTTGTGCTTGAACCTTAATTGGATATAAGCACAAAACTAAGTTAAAATAAACAGATGGGAAAGCGGAAACCTAAAATATACAACCAATACCAGGACGTATATACACTGAGAGGCATAATAACGCAATATTTTCTTATAGTTTGTCTTGTTTAACGAAAAAAAAGTAAAGTTTGTTTTATTTAACGACGCCACTAGAGCACATTAATTTTTAATCTTATCATCGGCTATTGGACGTCAAACATATGGTCATTCTGACACGTTTTTTTTTTTATAGAGAAAAGCCGCTGTTGCCACATAGGCTACTCTTTTACGATAGGCAGCCAGGGATCTTTCACTTGCGCTTCCCACAGGCAGGATAGCACAAACCATGGCCTTTGTTGAACCAGTTATGGATCACTGGTCGGTGCAAGTGGTTTACACCTACCCATTGAGCCTTGCGGGTTTGGAGTCGGTATCCGAACCCAGTACCTACCAGCCTGTATTGTTTAACGACACCACTAAAGCACATTGACTTATTAATCATCGGCTATTGGATGTCAAACATTTGGTAATTTTGACATATAGTCTTAGAGAGGAAACCCGCTACATTTTTCCATTAGTAGCAAGGGATCTTTTATATGCATCATCCCACAGGCAGGACAGCACATACCACGGCCTTTGATGTACCAGTCGTGGTGCACTGGCTGGAACGATAAATAGCCCAATGGGCTCACCGACGGGGATCGATCCCAAACCGACCGCGCATCAAGCGAGCACTTTACCAGTGGGCTACGTCCCGCACCACTATTTTCTTATACAAATATCATATTTCACAGTTCAAGTCGGAAAACAATGGAACAAAATGAGTTTGAAAAAACAACAACACAACTTGGATGTCTATTGCAATAACACAGCATTGCATATGCACATCATCTGCATTCGTGTTCTCCAAAAGCAACAATTCTTTTGTGTTTCTGTCTTTCTTCAGTATACCACGATAAGTAATGCTGAAAAGCTGCTTCATTTTTACAACAAAACACCAAGTTGTGTTTTTTCGTTCCAAACGCATTTTATTTTACACCCCCTCCATTTGAATAATATCCTCTTTCAGTAATAACTACACTATCACAATTGTCTCCAGCCCATAAATAAACATTTAAAACAATTAGTCTACTGATTTAGGCCATGATGATAATAATAATAATAATGAGTCTTTGACGACGACGACATAATGATGGAGGTGATACTGATGATGATGATGATGATGATGATGATAAGATGATAATGATAACAATGGTGATGATGACGATGTTTCTGCTACTGCTAATAATGAAGAAGATATAATTTAGTGCTTATATTCTACTACTGGCAAACAATTCAGCTCTGAAAAATCTGTTCAGGACAGGTTTCCTGGACCAAGAAGGCTTCTTTCATGTGTACTTTACGACAAACAAGGACAATACACATCACGATCTTCAGCATACCAGTTGTGAACACCGTTTCGTTTTAACTAACCAACTACCTATAAACTATAAAGTGAGTAAAATATCCAAAAATAGTCCTACACTCCTGAAAAAAAACAACCCCACAAAACAATTCTTATCGCCTTAAGTAAACGCTGATTTTAGAGATAAATAATTACGTGACATCGGATGTTGTTCTAGTCAGACTGAGTCTTTGTGAGGTGCGAAAGACGTGCACTAACTGGTTTCACACGCAGGTGAAAGGTCAGTCGTCCAATTGCCTTCAAAGTCAACTCATTGGAATGATCTTTCTTGTCAATATGGCTGATAGTTGAACTGTGTAATGGACAGAGCTATTTCATTGAAGTCGTCAGAATTAAAGTGGTAACAAATGGAAAACGGTGAGAAAAGACTGCAAGTTAAAAATCACCACGTTACAAAAATATTCACTCTTAGCTAACATATAACATACTGTCAGCATTGCAGCTTCAGGGTGAATACCACCAAATCAAATTCCATAGAAGACAATAGTAACATATTAGTCAATAAGCCAATAGGGTTTATCGGCAACCTGTTCACTGCCTATGTTCTGGGGGCAATAAATTTAAAAAAAGAAAAGAAAAAAAAAGAGGGTTTATCGGTATCAATTTGAGGAATAAGGCTCACAGTAATTTGTAGAAAGGTATGCATATCTAGGGTTGGAAAATAGGTAATAGCATTAGAATAATGGTAGCTTTTGAGTATCATCACCCTTTTTCTGACTCTACCCTAAAATAATCATTTTACAAATATTACCAACACACAGTAAAACAACCTATTTCAACCTAGTGCTACTTTATCATTACGGAATCCATTCACTCTTAGCTAACATATATCACCTGTCAGCATTACACCTTCAGGGTGTATACCACCAAATCAAATCCCATAGAAGATAATAGTAACATATGTGCCTAAAACTACTACTTGCAGGGCATCAATCGACCTGTACACCACGGATATAAATACTACCACCTCTCACCCTAATAGTGAATCAGAAAATATTGGGGGTTAAGCTGCTCATTTCAGAATTAACGGGTAGTGTCTATGACTACCCTAGTTCTGCATAAAATGTGAGTATTTTTGTTTACAGGTACTCTATACATGTTTCAAGCACAAGGCTACTTGACACAGTGGTACTAGATGGAATAAAATTGCATACATTTTTAGCCCAGATGACTCTAATTATTTTTTACAACCAACACACTCACTTTTATCACATGTATTGCCAATGACAGGACATGTGGCATTAACTGCTCTATCAAAAGAAGGGTGCACCTCGAAGTTTGACCCAGCCGGATGTTATTTGGTTTAGTACCTCCACGCCTTGTATAAGGCATATACCAGTCTCACCTTCTATCAGTTAAAGGTTACAAATAGTACATATATCCAAAACATCAATTTGCTTATATAAATGAGAGCACACGATATGTTTTGACAAAACTCCTGATACAGGATGATGCATTGTCTAAGCTAATTCCGTTCTCATTCAGTCAAGAATCAAGTTAGTTGATCTTTGTTTGCAATTTAGAAACATTTCTGACATCTTGGCTTGTAAAATATTTTAATTTGTAAAATGAAGGAAACAGTCCAATATAGCTTAATTCAACTAAGTACTGTTTAATCCACATTTCATTCATTTCAACTTATTTTAGTACTTTTATTCAATTAAGGTTCAAGCACGATGTCTTTGGGCACATACGTCAGCTATCTGGGCTGTCTGTCCAGGATGACAGTAGGTTAGGTGTTAGTGGTTAGTGAAAGAAAAGAGGGTGTAGTGGTCTTACACCTACCCACTGAGTCGATAAAACTCGTTCTGGGGCCTAATTTACAAAGGTCTCTTAGGCTCTGCTAGACAACAACGCATCATCTTTGCAAGTCTTTTAGCATTGCACTGCGAGATCGCAAAGTTACTAGAGTTTAGTGAATTAGACCCCTGGGTTGGAGCCGGTACCGGGTTGCAAACTCAGTAGCTACCAGCCTTATGTTCGATGACTTAACCACGACACCACCGAATTGGTTGAATATAAGAATCCGTTGCTTGCTCTAGTCACTATTAGTATTTTAATAGACCAAGTCGTTCAGAAATACTGTTTTCGCAAAGTGTAATGTTTCGCAAAAGGTTCAAAACATTTACAAATCAATAAAATTAATTTTGTCATACTAGCTAATAACCCAGGTTGATACTAATTTTTATTTTTACTGCTGCAGACATCAATGCAACTGAAAGCATATTTGCCATCAATTATGTTCCTTTAATTCTAGTCCGAGAAAATTTGTCTTTACGTAACTGACTATTGGAAGTAGGTATTACGCGTAAGCATCGTGTTATATGTCAATACAACTCCGGCTACTTATTATTTTACAGACACGTCTGAACAATTTTCACCTTTTTGATAACCCACCATGACTGCCATGTCAATCTGTTAACGGTTCTTCCATGTCAGTGTGTTAACGGTTCTTCCATGTCAACGTGTTAACGGTTCTTCCATGTCAGTGTGTTAACGGTACAATGTGTTAACGGTTCTGTCAAACGGTCAGTCACCTACCACGTCAACGAGTTAACCTTATGTTCGATGACTTTAACCACAGTGTGTTAACGGTTCACCACCGAATGTGTTAACGGTTCTTCCATGAAGTAACGGTAAGAATTCCCATGTCATTGTGTTACTTGCGGTCTATGTAACTATTAGTCTGTTATATATAACAGAATACAATGCCATTCAGATAGGTTATCTTTGACATATTGTGCGGGACGTAGCCCAGCGGTAAATCGTCGTTGATGCGCGATCGGTCGGTCTAGATCGATCCCTGTCGGTGGACCCATTGACTATTTTCGCAAGTGCTTAACAACTAGTGTAATGTTTATCCTGTCTATGGGATAGTGCATAAAAATTATCCCTTGCTGCTAATCGAAAAAGAGTAGCCCATGAAGTGGCAACAACGAGTTTCCTCTCTCAATATCTGTGTGGCCCTTAACCATATGTCTGACGCCATACAACCGTAAATAAAATGTGTTGAGTGCGTCGTTAAATAAAACATTTCCTTCCTTCCTAATAGATACATATATCCTTCGGTCCATGGGGACAGCTTTAGAAAATGACAGCTTGGGAACTTTAGCAAAAGTATTTCTCCATACAAACGTTACGTGCTGTCATCTTAAAGAGAGCGAACAATGCAACTTAAGAATCTAAATTTCTGTTTACCCAAATCATTATCACTTAACGGTCAAAACAGATGACCACTGATGGCCGCTAGGGGGAAAAGCCGGCCTGTCTTTAAGACGTTACAGACTGAAACTTTCACTGCCAACCCGGAAACCAGTCGGTGTTGAACAAGATGTGGTCGCAGAAAGCAAACAATACGACATAAGAAACGGTCACACACATCAAACTTCCACCATCACGAAAAAACAAGTCAACAAACATTTATGTACACTCTCGAAATGCGAAAACTTGTATTACCGCGGAATGCCATTGAACAAGGGAGACGACCCTGTCCGCGGTAACCCCGGCCCTGCGCGGTGACGTCGCGCGAACTCGACGTCTGCTCCCGCCGTCTGCTGTCGTCTGATCCGGCCGTCTGCTGTACGTGATTAACGCAGTGAACGTTCTTGATTATCTCGGGGCAGAAGTCAGCGGGAGAGGTTGAGACGTGCTCGCGACAGATAGCGTTTGTTTGTAAATTTGAACAGACCTTCTTCAGATTGGGTTGGTCACACCTCCCGTGCCGTTCAGTTGTTGACTCCGGGATCCGCTTTTCTGGTCGTCATTCCGCCAAGTGCACAGGTGGGCATCGCACCAACGTCTCCGCCGCAGCTTACAGTTTTAAAACAGTGCTGAAGGAAGATCTCCGATACAGCATCACAATCAAACGTGCAAAGAATGGAATAGTACTGTTATTATAACAGGTAAGTGCATTTTTTTCTATCTCTTTTTAAAAAAAATTTCTTCATTTAATTATATTATTTTCGCATTTAGTATCACTCTTTAGAAATGCAAATCGGATTCAACTGGGTTTTTTCTTCTTTTTGCATTCCATAAACTATTTATGAAAGAGTTTGGATTTAATAGAATCATTCAACTATTGCAACATGCCAACTCGTGCAAAAAACATCAATTACTTAGTGTGAAGTAAGAATATTATAGTATGTAAATTGTATATGGAGCTACGAGTTATTCAAGCAATGTCATCATGTCGGCTGATAATTTCCTTGCCTTTTTTGTTTGTTTATTTATTGGTACAGTTAATGCTAAATTGAAGGAAAGTTAAAGTTTGTAATGTTGGCTATTGGATGTCAGTCATTTGATAAATGTGACACGTAGACCAGAGGAAACCCACCACATTTCCCACTAACTGCAAGGTATCTTTTATGTGTACTTTCCCGCATACGGGACAACATATACCACAGTCTTTTATATGCCAACTGTGGACACTGGTTTGAATAGGAAATACATTCAATGTGTCTCGTCAAAAATAAAATATTGAATCCTTGAAAGGGATAGCCAATTATATTACAATATTGTCGCTGTTCTAAAATAAAACAACATAAATATACGATTTAATATCGCATCATCATCATCATCATCATCATCATCATCATCATCATCAACAACAACAGATATACAACCCAATTGTAATGGTGCATGTTCTTATAATGAAATGTTGTATATGTATTTATGAATGTATGTGTGTATGTATGTATGGATGGATGGATGGATGGATGTATGAGTCTGAACATGTATGTGTATGTCGGTGTACATCAATTTGTAAATATACCTTTTTTCCATTTTAATGTCTATATGTGTGTGCGTGTGTATGTGATGGAAGCTATATTTTAATAAATAAATCTTTGCAGAAAAAGGAATCACCAATAACAACAACAAAAACAACAAACGATATGAAAAATGAGACAACTGTTAAAGGGACATTCCTGAGTTTGCTGCATTGTAAGATGTTTCCGACTAATAAAATATTTCTACGATTAAACTTACATATTAAATACATTTTCTTGTTTAGAATATTAGTGTCTGTATACTCAATGCGTTTCAAGTCCAAACTGAATTTTGTCTTCAAATAATTTCATACGTACGAAAACATATATTTTAGGAAATAAAATGAAATTTAACCTAGTACAAATATTAGAACGATCAGAAACACGTTTAATATACAGCCACTAATATTTTATGCAGAAAAATACATTTGATATGCAATTACAATCGTTAAAAAGTCTCTGTTAGTCGATAACATCTTAAAAATTGCAGCAAACTCAGAAATGTCCCTTTAAAACAACAATAAATTAAAATTATATCTGTCTAGGGAAGAAGAAGAAAACCAAACCCAAACAAACAAAAAGCAAAAACAAAAACAAAAAAACCCAAACAGACTAAAAACCAAACAAACCTTAAACAAACAATAATATGAAAACAACAACCAAATAACAACAAACCCCCAAAACAACATGAAAAAAAATATACAGCTAATTAAAAAACAAAAAACCCCAAAAACCCCTACATAGCATTTTTATTTTTAGCAGTAATATATGAATAGAAAAACTAGATCAGATATGAGCTGTTGATATATTCAGGTGTTTGATTTTGACATGAAATAATTGCTACAGTGGCTAATTACCATTAAACTGGTTAACAAAAAGTAAATATTTTAAGAATAAAACTTAATGAACTTCTGATTTTTGTTCTAGTGAAACGAATACTAGTATTACTTAACTGTTAAAAAAGGACCCTATTAGGAGTAAATAATTAAATTAATTAATTAAATTAACGAATTTGAATTAACGAATCATAGAATAGGCGGATTAGTGACAGTGATTAAAGTTATGTACTTAAAGTAATTAATTATTAGTAGGTATTTAAATGAATGAATGAATGAATGAATGAATGAATGAATGAATGAATGAATAAAATAAAATAATATAAAATAATAAATAAATAAAACTGTTTATATATATATTTATATATTTAATGAATAAAACAAAACCTGTATTAATTTATGTATTAATTAACTAAAGTCGATGCAAAATATATTTAAAAATAAAATCTAAATTAGGCCTTCAAAAAAATTAAACTAGACCTTAAAAACCCCCAACAAAAACATTAGTGCTCCGCAAGGCTCAATGGGTATGTGTAAAACCACTTGCACCGACCAGTGATCCATAACTGGTTCAACAAAGGCCATGGTTTGTGCTATCCTGCCTGAGGGAAGCGCACATAAAAGATCCAGCTGCTAATCGGAAAGAGTAGCCCATGTAGTGGCGACAGCGGGTTTCCTCTCAAAATCTGTGTGGTCCTTAACCATATGTCTGACGCCATATAACCGTAAATAAAATGTGTTGAGTGCGTCGTTAAATAAAACATTTTCCTTCCTTCAAAAAAATTGTTTGGTTTCATTCTTGAAAAAAAAAAAGATAAGTAGGTAGGACATTTTTTTTTTTTTTTTTTTTTTTTTTTTTTTTTAAATCGAATCTAAGCAAGACTCCGTATCCGAATCTAAATTACTGATTTACAACAAAAAAAAACGAAACAAAAAAAAAAACCCCAAAAAGCTTCAAAAAATGTCAGGGTCGCTATATAAAATTAGGATAGGTCGGGAAACTGGAAAACACACATTTGTTTTAGGTCCTAGGTCGCATGCAAACTAAAACAATGCACACGTTAGTAAACATTTCTGCGAATAGAATATTACCAGATGTTTTCTAATCTCATCATCATCTGATTAAGACAATATCTTAATCAGATAAAAGCCGTGTTACCTTGTACGCGGGATGAACCCACAGGTCAGATTATAATTAGCTAGAAGGAAACGTTACACAATTAACTAGTTTACACCAAGTTCGCTTTCAGGAAATTTGTTGAATTATGAACTAATTTAGAACGATAGGAGTTTGAAACTTATTCCCCTTGTGAGAATATTTTGAACTAATTCAAGTTGTTGATACGTTCAACATGCTATATGGAAAAAAAGTAGAAAACAGTATGAAACCTGTAAGGTAGTGATTCCAGGACCACCAATCCTGTCATTACCGTATTTCTTTTCTGAGGATAATAAACTTTCTAAAGACCCCCCCCCCCACACTCCCACCCACCCCCCAAAAACAACAACAACAAAAAACAACAACAACAACAACAACAACAAAAAACTCAAAAATGCATGCAACTAATTAACATATTTAAGTGCTAATAAGAGAATGTTTATGATTTGTTTTTGTTTTGTTTTTGTTTTGTTTTTTCAATAACAATCTGACCCTCATCATTTCAATGAAACTATGATCATTCACATTACTACAATTGCCACTAGAACATTCAAATTAATTAAATGTGACATTTTCACGTTTGTTTAGACTTAACAAAAAAGGTTTAAAGTTTGTACATCTTTCGTACATCAACCAGTAGGGCAACACGTTCAGATAACAGGTAAATGCAACTACAGCTAGTCAGTAAGAAGTTGATACACCTGACCTTTTACCGACTGGTTCCTGCTAATAGCGACCTGCTGCACCTGACCTTTTACCGACTGGTTCCTGCTAATAGCGACCTGCTGGACCTGACCTTTTACCGACTTGTTCCTGTTAATACCGACCTGCTGCACCTGACCTTTTACCGACTTGTTCCTGTTAATACCGACCTGCTACACCTGACCTTTTACCGACTGGTTCCTGCTAATAGCGACCTGCTGCACCTGACCTTTTACCGACTGGTTCCTGCTAATAGCGACCTGCTGGACCTGACCTTTTACCGACTGGTTCCTGCTAATACCGACCTGCTGGACCTGACCTTTTACCGACTGGTTCCTGCTAATAGCGACCTGCTGGACCTGACCTTTTACCGACTGGTTCCTGCTAATAGCGACCTGCTGCACCTGACCTTTTACCGACTGGTTCCTGCTAATAGCGACCTGCTACACCTGACCTTTTACCGACTGGTTCCTGCTAATAGCGACCTGCTACACCTGACCTTTTACCGACTGGTTCCTGCTAATAGCGACCTGCTACACCTGACCTTTTACCGACTGGTTCCTGCTAATAGCGACCTGCTGCACCTGACCTTTTACCGACTGGTTCCTGCTAATAGCGACCTGCTACACCTGACCTTTTACCGACTGGTTCCTGCTAATAGCGACCTGCTACACCTGACCTTTTACCGACTTGTTCCTGCTAATAGCGACCTGCTGCACCTGACCTTTTACCGACTGGTTCCTGCTAATAGCGACCTGCTACACCTGACCTTTTACCGACTGGTTCCTGCTAATAGCGACCTGCTGCACCTGGCCTTTTACCGACTGGTTCCTGCTAATAGCGACCTGCTGGACCTGACCTTTTACCGACTGGTTCCTGCTAATAGCGACCTGCTACACCTGACCTTTTACCGACTTGTTCCTGCTAATAGCGACCTGCTGCACCTGACCTTTTACCGACTGGTTCCTGCTAATAGCGACCTGCTGGACCTGACCTTTTACCGACTGGTTCCTGCTAATAGCGACCTGCTGGACCTGACCTTTTACCGACTGGTTCCTGCTAATAGCGACCTGCTGGACCTGACCTTTTACCGACTGGTTCCTGCTAATAGCGACCTGCTACACCTGACCTTTTACCGACTGGTTCCTGCTAATAGCGACCTGCTGCACCTGACCTTTTACCGACTTGTTCCTGCTAATACCGACCTGCTGCACCTGACCTTTTACCGACTGGTTCCTGCTAATAGCGACCTGCTGGACCTGACCTTTTACCGACTGGTTCCTGCTAATAGCGACCTGCTACACCTGACCTTTTACCGACTGGTTCCTGCTAATACCGACCTGCTGGACCTGACCTTTTACCGACTGGTTCCTGCTAATAGCGACCTGCTACACCTGACCTTTTACCGACTGGTTCCTGCTAATACCGACCTGCTGGACCTGACCTTTTACCGACTGGTTCCTGCTAATAGCGACCTGCTACACCTGACCTTTTACCGACTGGTTCCTGCTAATAGCGACCTGCTGGACCTGACCTTTTACCGACTGGTTCCTGCTAATAGCGACCTGCTGGACCTGACCTTTTACCGACTGGTTCCTGCTAATAGCGACCTGCTGCACCTGACCTTTTACCGACTGGTTCCTGCTAATAGCGACCTGCTGGACCTGACCTTTTACCGACTGGTTCCTGCTAATAGCGACCTGCTACACCTGACCTTTTACCGACTGGTTCCTGCTAATAGCGACCTGCTGCACCTGACCTTTTACCGACTTGTTCCCGCTAATAGCGACCTGCTGCACCTGACCTTTTACCGACTGGTTCCCGCTAATAGCGACCTGCTACACCTGACCTTTTACCGACTGGTTCCCGCTAATAGCGACCTGCTGCACCTGACCTTTTACCGACTGGTTCCTGCTAATACCGACCTGCTGCACCTGACCTTTTACCGACTGGTTCCGGCTAATAGCGACCTGCTGCACCTGACCTTTTACCGACTGGTTCCGGCTAATAGCGACCTGCTACACCTGACCTTTTACCGACTTGTTCCCGCTAATAGCGACCTGCTGCACCTGACCTTTTACCGACTGGTTCCTGCTAATAGCGACCTGCTACACCTGACCTTTTACCGACTGGTTCCTGCTAATAGCGACCTGCTGCACCTGACCTTTTACCGACTGGTTCCTGCTAATAGCGACCTGCTGCACCTGACCTTTTACCGACTGGTTCCGGCTAATAGCGACCTGCTGCACCTGACCTTTTACCGACTGGTTCCGGCTAATAGCGACCTGCTGCACCTGACCTTTTACCGACTGGTTCCTGCTAATAGCGACCTGCTGGACCTGACCTTTTACCGACTGGTTCCTGCTAATAGCGACCTGCTGCACCTGACCTTTTACCGACTGGTTCCGGCTAATAGCGACCTGCTACACCTGACCTTTTACCGACTGGTTCCTGTTAATACCGACCTGCTGCACCTGACCTTATACCGACTTGTTCCTGCTAATAGCGACCTGCTACACCTGACCTTTTACCGACTGGTTCCTGCTAATAGCGACCTGCTGGACCTGACCTTTTACCGACTGGTTCCGGCTAATAGCGACCTGCTACACCTGACCTTTTACCGACTGGTTCCTGCTAATAGCGACCTGCTACACCTGACCTTTTACCGACTGGTTCCCGCTAATAGCGACCTGCTGGACCTGACCTTATACCGACTGGTTCCCGCTAATAGCGACCTGCTGCACTGACCTGCTGCACCTGACCTTTTACCGACTGGTTCCCGCTAATAGCGACCTGCTACACCTGACCTTTTACCGACTGGTTCCTGCTAATAGCGACCTGCTGCACCTGACCTTTTACCGACTGGTTCCGGCTAATAGCGACCTGCTGCACCTGACCTTTTACCGACTGGTTCCGGCTAATAGCGACCTGCTGCACCTGACCTTTTACCGACTGGTTCCTGCTAATAGCGACCTGCTGCACCTGACCTTTTACCGACTGGTTCCTGCTAATAGCGACCTGCTGCACCTGACCTTTTACCGACTGGTTCCGGCTAATAGCGACCTGCTGCACCTGACCTTTTACCGACTGATTCCGGCTAATAGCGACCTGCTGCACCTGACCTTTTACCGACTGGTTCCTGCTAATAGCGACCTGCTGGACCTGACCTTTTACCGACTGGTTCCTGCTAATAGCGACCTGCTACACCTGACCTTTTACCGACTGGTTCCTGCTAATAGCGACCTGCTGGACCTGACCTTTTACCGACTGGTTCCGGCTAATAGCGACCTGCTACACCTGACCTTTTACCGACTGGTTCCTGCTAATAGCGACCTGCTACACCTGACCTTTTACCGACTGGTTCCCGCTAATAGCGACCTGCTGGACCTGACCTTATACCGACTGGTTCCCGCTAATAGCGACCTGCTGGACCTGACCTTTTACCGACTGGTTCCCGCTAATAGCGACCTGCTACACCTGACCTTTTACCGACTGGTTCCTGCTAATACCGACCTGCTGCACCTGACCTTTTACCGACTGGTTCCGGCTAATAGCGACCTGCTGCACCTGACCTTTTACCGACTGGTTCCGGCTAATAGCGACCTGCTGCACCTGACCTTTTACCGACTGGTTCCTGCTAATAGCGACCTGCTGGACCTGACCTTTTACCGACTGGTTCCTGCTAATAGCGACCTGCTGCACCTGACCTTTTACCGACTGGTTCCGGCTAATAGCGACCTGCTACACCTGACCTTTTACCGACTGGTTCCTGTTAATACCGACCTGCTGCACCTGACCTTTTACCGACTGGTTCCGGCTAATAGCGACCTGCTGCACCTGACCTTTTACCGACTTGTTCCTGCTAATAGCGACCTGCTACACCTGACCTTTTACCGACTGGTTCCTGCTAATAGCGACCTGCTGCACCTGACCTTATACCGACTTGTTCCTGCTAATAGCGACCTGCTACACCTGACCTTTTACCGACTGGTTCCTGCTAATAGCGACCTGCTGGACCTGACCTTTTACCGACTGGTTCCGGCTAATAGCGACCTGCTACACCTGACCTTTTACCGACTGGTTCCTGCTAATAGCGACCTGCTACACCTGACCTTTTACCGACTGGTTCCTGCTAATAGCGACCTGCTACACCTGACCTTTTACCGACTGGTTCCTGCTAATAGCGACCTGCTGGACCTGACCTTATACCGACTGGTTCCTGCTAATAGCGACCTGCTACACCTGACCTTATACCGACTGGTTCCTGCTAATAGCGACCTGCTACACCTGACCTTTTACCGACTGGTTCCTGCTAATAGCGACCTGCTACACCTGACCTTTTACCGACTGGTTCCTGCTAATAGCGACCTGCTGGACCTGACCTTATACCGACTGGTTCCTGCTAATAGCGACCTGCTACACCTGACCTTATACCGACTGGTTCCTGCTAATAGCGACCTGCTACACCTGACCTTTTACCGACTGGTTCCTGCTAATAGCGACCTGCTACACCTGACCTTTTACCGACTGGTTCCTGCTAATAGCGACCTGCTGGACCTGACCTTATACCGACTGGTTCCTGCTAATAGCGACCTGCTACACCTGACCTTTTACCGACTGGTTCCTGCTAATAGCGACCTGCTGGACCTGACCTTTTACCGACTGGTTCCTGCTAATAGCGACCTGCTGCACCTGACCTTTTACCGACTGGTTCCTGCTAATAGCGACCTGCTGGACCTGACCTTTTACCGACTGGTTCCTGCTAATAGCGACCTGCTGGACCTGACCTTTTACCGACTGGTTCCTGCTAATAGCGACCTGCTGGACCTGACCTTTTACCGACTGGTTCCTGCTAATAGCGACCTGCTGGACCTGACCTTATACCGACTGGTTCCTGCTAATAGCGACCTGCTACACCTGACCTTTTACCGACTGGTTCCTGCTAATACCGACCTGCTGGATAGTACCGGGTTCGTATCTCACTGCCTGCTTCATACCAAAGTTAAAGAAAAGTCCAGAAGTGATATGTAAGATAACAACATTAGTTCAATTCATTTATTACCAAAAATACATTTATTTAAACATGAATAATTCTAAAATGTTACATTATATTACAATTAATAACTAACCCACTTTCCAGGGTCCCGTTCCACGAAGCGATCTTAGCTCTACGATCACCTTAAATGCAATGCTACCTTATGTACTTAAGGTAATCTTAGGGCTAAGATCGCTTCGTGGAACGGGGCCCAGGACAGACAGGCCATATAGTTGAGGGTATGTCTAGAACCAAATATAATCAAGCCTGAACTGCTACAAATTAGATCTGACCGGTTTAATTTTACTTTGCATATTATAATTACATCAATATCCTATTTTTTGTTAATTAAATAATGCATTTACCATTATGTTAAAATATGTATTTATAACTCAAAGAAAGACAGAGCTGGGCAAGACTGAAAACATTTCATTTCTTTTCAACTTGCTTTCGTGCTTATATCCAATTAAGGTTCAAGCACACTGTCCTTGGCACACATCTCAGCTATATGGGCTGTCTGTTCAGGACAGTGGGTTAGTTGTTAATGGTTAGTGGTTAGTGGTGTGTGTGTGTGAGAGAGAGAGAGAGAGAGAGAGAGAGAGAGAGAGAGAGAGAGAGAGAGAGAGAGAGAGAGAGAGAGAGAGAGAGAGAGAGAGAGAGAGAGAGACACACACACACACACACACACACGAGGGTGTAGTGGTCTTACACCTACCCATTGAGTCGTTAAAACTCACTGTGGGTGGGAGCCGGTACCGAGCTGCAAACTTCAGTACCTACCAACCTTATGTCCGATGACTTAACCACGACACCACCATCATATTTAGCACCTATATTTTGTCAATTAAACAATGCATTTACCGTTATGTTAAAATTTACCGTTATGTTCAAATATGTATTTATAACTGAACATATTTAGCACCTATATTTTGTTAAATAAACAATGCATTTTCCATTATGTTAAAATGTACCGTTATGATAAAATATGTATATATGGTAAAATATGTATTTATAACTGAAAATATGTATTTATAACTGAAAGAAAGACAGACCTCTGGGCAAGACCGAAAACAAAGGCACATGCTGCGTGACACCTGCACCTGTAAGATCAAAGGTTTATTAATGAAGAGGACGACACACCTGAGTATAGATCCCACTGTATGCTCATTATGCCCGTGTGTAATGGTGCAGCCAGCTGTCACCTCGCTCTGTACCTAATTTTATGTATAATTATCGTGGTGCGACTAAACCACGCTGCTTCCCAGTCGCTCTACTTTAATATTTGAGTAAGTAAGTTAAAAATCCATACTGGACCTTGATATTAAAATACGTTACCCACCTCTTCTAGGTCATTAGTATTAATGTTACTTTTAAAGCGCGCCAAGCGATTATTTTAATAATTCGTAAATCGATATTGTATTTTGTGTTCTCTTTTGTCTCGTTTATAAGCTCTTGGATTCGCAGAATGAATAAGATAAATCCGATTATGAAAGTTATTATTTGTTGTAACAGTGGGTCTTTGTAAACAAATCATGTTACATTGTTAATAGTGGATCTAGATTGGAGGGGTGGGAGAGGAGAAAATATTATATTTAAAAAAAGAGTAAAGTGAGATGGGAATGTTCTAAACATAATTTTGTTTGTTTGTTTTGTTTAACGACACCACTGGAGCACATCGATTAATTAATCATCGGCTATTGGATGTCAAACATTTGGTAATTCTGACTCGTAGTCATCAGAGGAAACCCGCTACATGTTTTCTAATGCAGCCAGGGATCTTTTATATGCACTTTCCCACAGACAGGAAAACACATACCACGGCCTTTGTCCAGTTGTGGTGCACTGGTTGGAACGAGAAAAAACCCAATCAGCTGAATGGATCCACTGAGGTGGTTCGATCCTACGACGCAAGCACCTCAAGCGAGCACTCAAATCCCGCCCCCTAAACATACATAGTCTTCACTAAATATTAATATGTTTGTACCTGTACCAGTGTATTAACCGATCAAGATGAAAGGGTTGTCTGTTCGTCAGTTGGATATATGTGAGAACGTTGAACGTCCGAAAGCATTTTATGTCGAAATTACTTCTTTTTAAAACATTTTTAAATAATTCTATCCTCACTTCTTTCTCTTAATATATTTTTGGACTGTCCTTCTAAAATACTCCAAATTATATAAATATTCTTTTTTATTTTTGGCTTTTTAACTTTTTATTATTTTTAAAATTCTGTAAACTGTTTCACTAATTGCCATTTCCAAAATTCTGCCTATTTCCAACTCTACCTTCCCCCCTCCCTTCTATCCCGGACCCAGTCACTGGCGAAGTCAGAGATTGTGCCCGGGAGAGACGTGCTTGAACCTTAATTGGATATAGGCACGTTAATGCGGTATCCATCTGAAAGAATACCGATTCCAGGTTTTTTTTTCATATACTTATTGAATGTCTGAAATGGCATTCTCGTCATTTTAAATTGAATGGAAAGAGATACTGTCCCCTTGGGTCATATTCGGGTTTGTCGCTGATTACAAGATGTTTCTATTATGTGCCGTCTCGCTGACAGTTCGCCTGTCCGGTGCGCACGTGGTTGTTAGGAGATGAAGGAGATGAAAGGGTGCGCCGACATCATCGTCACGATATGTGATTACTCGTCGTTGTCCACGCAGTCTGATCAACAGTCATTTTGGTCTCTTCATGGCAGTATACACGTGTGCGCGGTTGTGTGTACGTTTGCGAGCAGGTGGTTGCTGGCTTACTTGCTTGCTTACGTGTGTCTAAGAGAGAGAGAGAGAGAGAGAGAGAGAGAGAGAGAGAGAGAGAGAGAGAGAGAGAGAGAGAGAGAGAGAGAGAGAGAGAGATAGACAGAGAGAGAGAGAGAGAAAGAAATACAAAAAGAGAGAAAATAGAGTTGGGGTGGGGTGGGGGTGGGTGCAAATGATATTCAACATATATATATATATATATATATATATATATATATATATATATATCTATATATATATATATAGAGAGAGAGAGAGAGAGAGAGAGAGAGAGAGAGAGAGAGAGAGAGAGAGAGAGCGAGCAAACAGTAACGTAAATGTATATACTCGTACTTAGATGCTATATTTACAAAAGGTCCAATGAACGAAAACGGAAAAGAAGGGACACAAATACTAAGTAATAAATGTTTGAAAATAGACCCAAAGTAAAATAAACAAGATTCACACGAATGAAAGATATGTAGCAGTCGCATATAAATAATATATCACGTGCCTCCCTCCCACGAGATAAAAAATCTTCTCTCTTGCATAATGCATCAGTCTTCACAATGCCTTTAATATGATCTTTTGACATTCGTATAGATTATACTATTATTAATAATTTCCTTTGTTACAAACCACTGTTTTCCTGCTTCTCAATGCTACGCTGATTATCCTCGGTAATACTATGGAAGGTTTGCGTATTCAAATAATCGATTTACCTTTTTATATTTAAACAACAATATATTGATCTGCACATTTTGTATTAATCAATTCCAAACTTGACCGACAAATCTGTAGAATTAACAAGTGGCATGAGAGCTTGAACGTCAGCTGTTTTTATGTTCAAAATAAGTTGAACGACACCCACTTTTCTGAAGTAAGGGACAATCAGCGTATCACAAACTAAGTTCGTTGTTTGTCAACATTACAGCAACGTTACAAGTTATATATGAAGAGTTCAGGCGCAAACCCCTATTTAGTGTAAAGTCAAAATTGACCCTTTAACTCTGCCCCGGACTGGGCCACTGGCCTCCAGAGATTGAGCCCGGGGGGGACATGCTCGAAACCCTAGTGGTATGGGAGCATGAAAAAGTTTTAAACAACAATCAGGCGCAAAACGCGATATAAACCATTTTCTTTCTAGTTTTTTGTTAAAGCCATTATTGTATGTCAGTGAGGGCTAATCGTAGGCCCGCTGATTTGCTGCAAAACGTGATTGAACTTTATGAAAATGTATTGGGTAAATCCCGTTTTTTTTTTTTTTATTTTTTTTATTTATCAAAACGCGATATACGCCAATTAAAAAACCCATTTTTACTGAAAGTGAAAAATGGATATATCGCGTTTTGCGCCTAAACTCTTCATATGTAGAAAACTGGCAGTCAAGATTAAATAAATACCCGAGCTCTACCTTGAACTGACTAGTACACAGATTATCACTTGAAACAGGAAAGTAGTTGTTTGTTTAGTTTAACGACACCACTAGAGCATCGGCTATTGGATGTCATACATTTGGTAATTTTGATTGAAACAGTAAAGAGAACCAAGCTTAACCCTTTATCATTAGAACATAGTTTTTATTACGCATGCAATGTAATAGAAGACAAATATCATGTTGTACTTATTTGTCCAATGTGTAACAAAAAACTAAAAAAGTATATACTGGAATTGTCTGAACTTTTGTAGAATAATATTCCACAATATTTTCAACAATGACATCGTATGTTTACGGTTATTGCTCTATAGAATCATACTAATGCACAAGAATTAAAGGGACATACCCTAGTTTTTAAACACTGAGGCATATTATTCACTATCAAAGCCGTTCTTGATAACTGAAATCACACATTACTTAGATTTTATTGTTTAGATTATCCATGTCCGAACATCCGAAGTGTTTGTTTTGTTTTGTTTTGAGATATTTTATTGATAAAAAAAAGAACCAAAAGGATTGCACAACAGGCAGAGCCTATATAAGTGCTCTCCTAAACAAGATGGACATCAGACAATATTCATAATCATATATATCTAAAGCATAATAACAATATCTAATGGCATAAAATATTTAACATAATTAATATTTTTTAATATATAGTAATAAAAGGTACAGAGTAGATAGAATAGAAATGGGATAGTCGAGAAAAAATATAGTAATGATCCTATTGTTGGAGCTAACCTTATATGGGGCAGTAAGATCAGAATAATAAGTTAGTTCAACTCGAATCTCTTACTTTCAGCTATATATTTATGTACTGCGTTAAAATTAAAGTCTTTCTGGTCATCCTGGTGTTTTTAATATCCGAACATGCATTTTTCATAGTTTTAGAAACGCACGTGCGTCTGAGCTGTAACGGTTAAGGAGGTGAGTTTTAGTCTTATTTTTAAGGGTATTTCACCGATTCAACACAGCAGACTCTTGTTTCACTCAAACGTGTTACAGGTTATGCGACTTTAAGAAATTTAGCTATTTCAATCAAGAAACAATATGTTATTGTATTTACTAAAATTTAGACGTAACATCGATATTACCTGCGTGTTTAAATACATATGGAATAATGTGATAAAAGTCTTCTTCATGATTCTCAGATTTACACATTTCCTTGTATGATTAATGAACCATGTGCATACGTAGTATAGTGCTGTATTTTTATATTAGTGTTGGTATAAAGTGCTCCTACTGGCAGTAGCTAGTGGGAATTTCCTTATTAGCTCAGTTGGTAGAGCACTGGACTCTCGTATTGAGAGTCTTTTGTTCGAATCCCCTAAGTGGAGGTTGAATTTTATCTCTTACATTTTTTTATATTTTATGTATTTTATAGATGCTCAAACATAAGTGTACGAGACAGAGCTGGGGCAAATCCTCAAATTCGGACAAAAAAGATAGAGATATTCAGGCAAAATGTGCTAACCTGAGGCCTTTTTACCATGCATTTCCATCATTCAACCCGTAACTAGTTGTAATACATGTACAAATGCGTAGTGATTCGTTTGCCACCCTGTATAGCTGTTTGGCAGTAATGCGAATATGGAAACAAAAATTGTAATCCAGATTCGGGCATTTTCGTTTTGATTCGGCAAAAACCAGCCTATCCCCCCCATCCCCCCTACAAAAATGGGAGCCCGTACGCCTATGTGCCCAAAGACAAATTGGCCTTAAAAATGTTACGTCTTGCGTTTTGGAAAGTCTCAAGTGGTCAGATTCGAGACGTGTCACGGACGGTTGTCCGTCAGTCCGTCATGCTGTATCGCGCCTGTTGCAAGTATTCGTGTAACTCGCTTTGATTGCAATTGAGAAGCTGCCAGCGGTTTCGACGTGTCAGTCGTAATGTGTCAAACGACCGAAGACGGGAGATACGTCGTTCTAGTGACTCTTGACAAGCGGCGACACTGGTTGACGAGGCATGTTAACACTAGACTGATAATAGGTATTCGGCGCAACGCAGACAGATACAGGTAGATAAACAACACGTGCTGCTTGCTACTATTAGTATATACATGTATACGAAGTATCCATGTCATTCCGTTCAAGATGTGTGGGTAGGCCTATTAGATTGGCTCAGTGAGAGTTAGGGTGTATGCTGTGGTGTCGTCAAACCGTTCATTCATTCATTCATTCGTCCGTCCATCCGTCCGTCCGTCTATTCATTCATTCATTCATTCATTCATTCATTCATATCTCGGTACATATGTATGAATTTAACTGAATGTCAACGTTAAGGACACTTATTACCATAATACTCGTGATACTCGTGTTTCTGTTCTCTTCTTATATATATATATACATGTATATTGTTTTAATTATTCCAATTATCATATACAACACATGATTTTAGCGTTAAAATACTCTATAAATAAAGTAACTTCATACCCCATAATAACTCAGAATAAACGTTAATGACTAATTGTTAGTAGATATTGATAGAAGTCGGCGCAATGAGACCATTACCCCCACCCCCCACTCCACTCTGGATTGAAGCCGGTGTTGAGATGCGAACCCAGCACATACCAGCCTTACGGCGGCGGATGACTTCAGCGTTTATCCTACAGACACCACTCGTGTTTACGCTCACTTTGTTAGAGAGAGAGAGAGAGATACGACCTCTGAAATGTTAACGGGTTTTGTCGTCTTGGTTGTATCACTAGGCCGAAAACAAAGTACTTATTACACATTTGAGGGCAGGTTGGCTATTTGTCCTCGATCAGGGAACACAATGACCAGCCGAGCTGCCATAATAGACCTCTCTGTTTCTGTATCAATATTGGAGGAAAACGCGGGATGGCCGAGGTATTGACTTGTCAGTTAGCTTGGGCAAACACCAATGTTAACTTATACATTGATGACATTTTTGTGGGCGGTTTAAAAGTGCACCTTTCTTCATTATTGTCGTCTAAGCATTGGGTTTCATTAAATATAGAAGTTAATGAAATTAAAATAAGTTATATTAGTTATTGTCATGGTTTAGTTATGTTAAGAAATACGGAATAGTAATGGTATGTGCTCGTTGAAACAAAAAATGTCATTAATTTGTTTAAACATATTTGATAATCTTGTAAAAACAAAGCTGATGTCACATAGCATTCTCGCACCTAAAAAACTAAATCTCTGAAATTTAAAACTTCAGTGTGAAGTTTGTATGGTCTTAAAAGTCCATTTCTGAGTTTGTAACAAATGCAGATGTCAACACAACAGCAGTATCTGATGTCGAGTACGAGTTAAGTGTCAAAGAAATACTTCTACACAGACATGATGTTATACTGAACCGCAAAAGAAACGTCACATATAAGTGAAGCTTCAACATGTTTGTTTAACGCCCCAACTATTACCTGTACAAGTGGGGTCCTCCTCACCACTGTTGAGAAAACATTCCTCATTCCTGGGTCCTCCTCACCACTGTTGAGAAAACATTCCTCAGACAGCACAGATGGTGTGTACAAAACATGGACTTTCTCGAGATGTTCCAAATCATATATTCGAACATTTGTAAATAACCATATTGAAACCTCACTTACATGTGACGTTTCTTTTGCGATTCACTATATAAACGATTATCATGTTCACTGAATTGAAAAGCAGTGATAATCATATAGCGGTTGTTACTTTTAAAATTAGTCATACAAGTATTACTACTTTACCCAATGTCAAACATTATTTATTTATTTATTTATTTATTTATTTAAAATAAATAAATAATAAATAAATAATTAATTAATTAATTAATTCATTAATCAATGTATTGATAGATTGATTGATAGATTGAATGATTTACTTATTTAAATTAGAAAACACAATACAGTTCATTGACATTTACATTAACACATTTCTGATACTATTAACATTTATATTTCGTTCCAGCCAGTGCACCACAACTGGTATGTCAAAGGCCGTGGTATGTGCTATCCTGTCTGTGGGACGGTGCATATAAAAGACCCCTTGCTGCTAATCGAAAATAGTAGCCATTGAAGTGGCGACAGCGGGTTTCCTCCCTCAATATCTGTGTGATCCTTAACCATATGTCCGACGCAATATAACCGTAAATAAAATGTGTTGAGTGCGTCGTTAAATAAAACATTTCCTTCCTTCCTAGCCAAATAAGCATTTTAATAGTTTTTATAACTGCACGAAAATCCCACTGTGTGTAAGATGTTTGCCTCTATCACTGGTCAAATTTTGCAATGTTCAGAAGCCATCTGTGATCACAAATATTATGACATCAGCAAATAATTACCAAAACGTCTACTGGTCCGGGGGCGGGACGTAACTCAGTGGTAAAGCGCTCCCCTGGTGCAACACGACCTGTATATCAAAGGTCGTGGTATGTGCTATCCTGTCTTTGGGGTGGTGCATATAAAAGACCCCTCGCTACTAATGAAAAATGTAGCGGGTTTCCTCTCTAATACTACATGTCAGAATTACTGCCTCTGATAATGAAGACTGTGTGTTAAAATAATCAAATGTTTGACATCCAGTAGTCGATGATTAATAAATCAATGTGCTCTAGTGGTGTCGTTAAACAAAACAAACTTTAACTTTTTTCTGCTCGTCCTTAATTGATTTTCTAATGTATATTAAAATGCGAGTGTTCAGTTTCGATGAAGTGTGTGATTAGATCGTTATACGGTAGCCTCGTAAATCTTGCTTCTAGTTATCACTGACAAGATAGTTCTGGCTGAACGCGTCGCCGTCTTTGTGTCACTGAGGCCTGGGATCAGAAAGGCGGGTTTCTACCTCTCGAGAAGAAACATTCCCCGGTGTCCACACTTGAGTCAGTAGCGCTATCTCAATAGAAACACACTTAACACAGGAACAATCACAACATGCCAGAGTCTCCATAATCCAAGCCAATACTTCTGACAGTTAGCAGCAAAACAAGCAAACAAGGGCAAATTCCCTGCTGAATTAAAACCAGGGTTAATAAGAACTCTGCTTTATCACCGGCAACCAGCGTGTGCTGTCTTTACGCTTCCGACAAGACATGGGTTAGCCACCCGCTGTGATAACCCAAATACATGACCATTGAGTCCTTCTTCGTCTTAAATTTTTTTTGTTTCGCACTGTTCGTCAATTTACTGACCTATAGATCATTGTCTGCCGCTGAGTTATGACCCCAGATTCCCCTAATATTGGATATTGTCTGGGTGTTGCCATCGATAGAATGTGTACCGCCGTATTCAGCGGGTTTCGTGTGTGGAGATAAGATACCTGTTGACAGAATATTGTGTGTTGACATTAATCTTCATTCTTAAAATCAAATCGTACAACACTGAAAGGTTTTGGTGCGATAACCGTCCACTGATAGGCTAATAATAGTAAAGTTAGTGGTTGCAATGCGAAACAAATATTTCCATTATCATATCAAACAACAAAAACCTTGATAAAATGTTTTATTAGGCTTTTATACTGTGAATTTTCTTTTATACTGTGAATTTTCTTTTATACTGTGAATTTTCTTTTATTATTAAGAAAACCCTTCAATGTACAATTTTTCCGCAATTAGTGTATACCTGTATACATAATTATGGAAAATAATTATGTATACAATGATATGTATGTATGTATGTATGTATGTATGTATTGATGTATGAATATCTATATATTGTATGTATGTCGAGGTTACATACTGTTACATACATAGATATTAACGCACTGGCGCAGGGGATAATTAAATCCTTTCTGGCCTCACAAATTGTCCCATGCCGTTGCTGGGACTCGAACCAGTGGCACCGATTCGCCCGCAAATTGCAAGACTAACCACGATACGCTCTGAGCTATCGAAGCTTCCATGTATGTATGTATGTATGTATGTATGTATGTATGTATGTATGTATGTACTAGAAAATAACTTATATATACTCAACAACGAAAGTTTAGCAAATATCTCTTATGACGTCTAAATTTGCCATGGTTGAATAAATTTAAAAGAAAACCAGGTCCTCCTGTTGTGTTAAGACAAAGGTTGATGAGTTTATGTTGTTAGTAAATGGTAAACATTTCAGATATGAATGCTAATTAATAAAAATAGGTTCATTTATAAATGTTATAACATTTCTTTTAACATTAGTTAAACTTTCGTTGTTGAGTATATATAGTTGTTTTTAAATCATAAATTTCCTTTTGTTTCAGAATATATACTATTTAATGTATCAGAGTACATTTTAATTTAGTATGAGTAAAATAGCGAACATTCTAAATTTATATATGTAGAAAAAATCTCACCAGATGATAAAAAAAAGTTTTACATTTTAATTTTTTTTATCAAAGAAATATCTACTTCTGAAATACCTTGTAGACAAAATACAATACACCCACATGTGCTAAATCATTAACATTATGTTTTTTTTTAAAAGCTATATTAAAACAACCTTGAATGAGAAAAAAACACAAAAATACACGCGACAGTCTGTGTATGGTGTCTATATCGATGGATTTCGTTTGATTAATCCATGCGTATTGGTTAGTGTACCATGGCAACGGATGACGCTGTGGGTCTGTTTTATCCGTCCAGTGAATCACTTGTTTAAGGCAGGTAATGGGCTGGACAGATTGCCTACTCTGCTGGACACTGGTCATCCTGTGGCGCAAACTCTCTCTCTCTCTTTCTCTCGTGCGTGCGTGCATTCGGCCTAGCTAAAGAGACGACCAGCGAAGCGGCACTGCACTGTGTCCAATATTAAATTAAAAATATTGAATATCAGGTAATCTTGTCCTTGTCAAAAAGCCCGCCCGGTAATTAGATGTTACGGTCTGGGTCCGCGGAAAATGGTCAAGGTGGATTTGTTCTGTTTGATCGTCCAACTGCCGACCTGTCAAGACTCACCGAGCCGCGACTCCGTCATTGACCACCCAACTCCGGGGGGTCGTTTCTACATCTGCTTTTAGGGCTGTATACAAACAAGACCCGCTCCCCACGGGACGAGGCGGAAGCACAAAAGCCCCCACCATTGCCTTGTATGAATCTGATTGCGACTCGCTTCATTCCGAGGCGTTCATTATGGGCCCGGTGAAAGCAGGCAGTGATCCGAAATGATTTCATGTTTCAGAGTTCACTGGCTTGTTTGTTGGGCGGACCCTACTGCTTGTATCTCCTGTTTACAAACTTTCTAAGTGGCTGGTTTTCGCTTGTAAACTTTTGTGTAGGATTTGCAAACATTAATTTGGATTTCTTTGCAAGGTGTCCTTAATTACCTTGTTCTGATCATCTATGGGGAGAAGGAATAAAAGGTGTATGATTATTTGATGTGCGAGGCTTTCAAGGCAGTATATCGGCATTGGGGCACAAACGTGAAGTTTGTCGCTGCTCAAAAGCTGTCAGTGGGTTTGCTACATTAAACCAGTATAATATACGTACAAGTGTAAGGAGTACTTGCGGTGGGCTATACTTTATACATACTTTACTACCAGCAACGACTAGCTATAGAATTACCTCCGGTATAATAATATGTAGAAGGAATGCGGAATTATCGTTAAATTCGTTATTTGTATGCTTCATAACCTTAGAGCACACAATACACACATAATGTAACGTAAATTCATTAAATACACATTGACACGCACACGTTACATATAAAAAAGACAGTGACTAATAATAAATATGCACTCAGTATTTATTCATGTTTTACTTGATGTTCGTTTTTAAAAATTCAATTAAGGTTCAAGCACGCTGTCCATGGCACACCTCAGCTATCTGGGCGGTCTGTCCAGGACAGAGGATCAGTGATTAGTTGTTATTGCCTAACTACCAGTCTCGGTGGCGAAGTGGTTAAGCCATCGGACTACATGCTGGTAGGTACAGGGTTCTCAACCCGGTACCGGCTCCAACCCAGAGCGAGTTCTTAAGGGCTCATTGGGTAGGTGTAAGACCACTACACCCTCTTCTCTCTTACTAACCACTAACCAACTAACAATTAACCCACTGTCCTGGATAGACAGCCCAGATAGCTGAGATTTGTGCCTAGGACAACGTGCTTGAACCTTAATTGTATATAGGCACGAAAATACTAGTAAGTTAAAATGAAATAAAATTTCCTAACTGGCTCCAGTCCAGACCCATATTCAAACAGAATGTACGTGTCCATGTTATCTTAAAGTTCAGACTGTCTTTAGCATTACCTTTGGCACCAGTGACTGCATAAGATGAATTTGAAACAAAAACATAGTACCTAAATTCCATGACGGGACAAAAAATAAATCACGCAAATCCCCCCCCCAAAAAAAAATTCTGCTCAGCCAAAAGGGTTTTAGGTGAATTTTAGCAATGTAGACTATCCTTCTAGCCAAAGTGTACCGAACTATTAACTATTTACAACAACAACAAAAAAACAAAACAAAACAAAAACCCAAACAGACAAAAACAACAACAATTAGAAAAAACCCCAAACAAAATAATAATAAAATAAAATAAAAATAGTAATAATACACATAGTTTTTTGAGATGTAATCTAGAAACTTAAAAAAAAAAAATATATATAATAAAAATTAAAATAAAATAAAAATAAAATAAACTAAGAATAATATATTAATAATGCACATAAGTTTTTGAGAAATGACCTAGAAGGTTGATAGTTCGATAGCCCCATTGACTCCACACAGTCATGGTCAGGGTATTCTCTGACATGCTCAAATCCACTGAAGGCTCAGACATGCGCACCTCGAGTTTGACTATTGACATAGGCAGTGATTAGACCCTGGAGAGAGGAGAGTCAGCTTCAGTACATCAGAACAATGTAATATACTTAGTGTTAAAAATCTTAAAAGAACGACAGATTATTTTGTTTTAGTGTCTCAGTATGTGCATGCATACCTCACGTGTATATGCACTCACACGCGCGCACACACGCGCACACACACATACACACACATGAATACCTATTAATTACGCACAATTTTTATTGTTAATTTTGAAAAACAATCACGCATTCCGAAACAGGTAAATTAAATGTTGTGGTGGTTTTCCTATCTTATTTACATAGAGGATAATAAATGAGTTACCAGTTATTATCAAATTTATGTCCCGAGTGAAATAATTTTCAGTTGTCACGAGCTTTAGCGAATGACAAATGAAAATTAATTCGTTAGGGATATAAATTTGATAATAACTGGTACCGAGTTTGTTATTATATTTATTACCTCAGCTATTTTGTCTATAAAAGCCTTTATTTTCGACACACATGCAAGTGCATGTATAGAAACGATGTAAACACTTTACGCACTGTTCTGAGTATTGCTATAACTTTGTAATTTAATCACGTTCATAGACAAGTTTCAAAAACAAAAGTTTTCTTTATTTTGGTACAAAATCTATAATAAATTATATTAAATTGACTTTTTATTATAAATTTAACACCCCAAAAAACAGAGCCGTAAACGCAAACTCATTAAATTACATGACGTCATTTTGTGTGTTTGCCAAATCGTGATGACGTCATATTTAGTACCGACAAAGTCATTGGTTTGTAAGTGTCAAATCGTCCAATAGTATTGTTCGTTAGACCAATGCAGAATATTTCCCACTGAGAAAATATAGAAAATATTTCCCCTGTTATGAGTGACCACTGGGGTAATAAATATTTTTATATTATATTACCTTTATACAGTAACATGAGTTAAGGAAGATGATTATTTTTTTGATGACTAGTAGATACAAGAATGACAAACATAGATAAAACACACTAACAAGACCACTCCTGCACACACCCTTTGAACACATTCTCCTCGAGGTGTTTAGGAAAACCGCGACTCGTCTCAAAGAAAGCATTATTCCATTTTAAAAGTTAAATATTATAAGCTTATCAGATTGCGCCGCTGTCAAAAGTAGTCCCGAGATTGTCAGTCAATTTAGCTGCAGTGTTCTGATGCGATGGCCCCGGGCAATGCCGATTGTACCCGAGTGATTTCAGATCAAGGAGGCTAGCTCCCGTCCCGGCCATTATTTCGTCGCGGTGCGGGAATACCTTTGTAAAAGCCTTTCGTGTGCGATCAGGTGTCAAGTGTTAAATGGAAAGAAAACAAAAACTACAACTTGGTTAGGCTCCGACCACTGTCATTTACAGTCCATTTTGTAGCCATAAAATTCGTCACCATTTCAGGGTAGACCGAGGGAGGTGGAGTATTTGGTGATGAAGACATAACAGTTTAATATGACCTCACCCTCTACATCATATTGCAAACTAATACATATATTAAATTGAATATAGTAAAAAAAAAAATTCGTTATATATATATTTTTTAAATTAATCATATTTAGTTTATACCAGAAACAAAATCATAATTAAAATAGGCAATTGAGATTGGCAAAATTAGCGTGATTGGACATAAGTAAATATATATGTTGAGAATTTGTACCATAGAAATTGGGAATTTTCAGTGCCACATTTTCTTTCGGAAAAGGGACTATGTTCGGACCCACTGTATGCCTGGATAAATCCCCGTTAAGCCTATATTTATTTACACTATAAATAATAAAAAAAAACAAATTTTCAAAAAGATCATTGCTCAAAATATAATTTAACTAAGTATGCCTCGATAAATCCCCGTTAAGCCTATATTTATTTACACTATAAATAATAAAAAAAACAAATTTTCAAAAAGATCATTGCACAAAATATAATTTAACTGAATATGCTGCCAATAAAAGCACGTCAATACTTAAAACACTAAACGTATTTGCAAACTATAGTCGTTGCCACAGGCACGCCTTTTTCATACTATGGACTTTACTACAAGTTATTTATTTCTGAACCGATTGTTTTTTAAACTGCACACAAAAATAGTATATTTTTGTTATTTCCAAAACACTTTTACTTTTTTTCTTACGTCAAACCAAACTGAAATTATTTATTAAAAAATCCCAAACATTTTTGTATAATGATGGAACGGACTATAGTATATAAATAAAAACTAATTATTATATGTCAGCTTTGTATTATAATTTTTAATGTTTAGATGTTTTTTTTTATATCTTATCAATAATTTCCTTCTGTGCACAAAACTGACTTTTATTGTCATTCATTTCACATGCCAAAGAGAACTAAAATACCTAAAATACACAATATAATATATATATATAATATATATATATATATATATATATATATATATATATATATATATATATATATATATGTATTCGTAGCATATAAATTGTTGGACACATTATATGTAGAGTATTCCATATTTACTGACAAAATATCACAGCCATCAGCTCGTTTAATTTTCTTGAACTGATCAAACGGTTTCCTCTTCACCCCGATAACATCAGTTCCCTCTCTGTAGACAGAACCTCACCTTTATTACGGACAGCCCTGACCCTGGCCACAATAATCGTAAAGTACGACCCGACACAAACAGCCGTGCGAGTGGTTTATTGGCTGGCGAGTTAATAAATTCATATTGACAAGATCAAAAGCCACCCGTGTTTCTCCCGGGCGCGGCAGCCAATTGCGAGCGAGTGTAGGCGATATAGTACGGGGAAAGGTGGAAATACGGGTGTTTGACTTTCGAATACGGGCACCCCGTATGTCACCTTCTATCACAGTCTAGTGCGTACCTCTACACCGGTTACCTGTTGTTTGTTTTCTTGTTGACGCTCTAATCCCCTCGTAAGATGACGGGCAAGTGAACGTTTGGGTAAGTGAAGACCATTTTCAGTTTGCTTGTTCTCGACACGTTTACTTTCATCTCGTGAATGTTTTTTTTTTAACCTGACGTTGAGTGGAAAACGATTTACTTGAGATGCTTTTCCAGAGAGATAGCAATTTTCTTGGAATATTTAATTCTTAAAATGTATTATTGAGACACGTAATTTTATTTGTATATTTACTAACATTATTTATAAAGAAGTTGCACGCGGATTTTTTTTATATTAGCGAAAATCCATATAAGCAGTAAGAAAACATATTCTAAAAGGTATAAATAAAAATGCAAAGATATATAATATAATATAATATAATATAATATAATATATAATATAATATAAATATAACATAACATAACATAATATAATAATGTTTTGTTTTGTTTTAAATTGTCAAGTAGGAAGTAAAAATATAATGAGTTTAATTATACATAAAGAGAGAATAAAACACAAGAAAACAACACAAATATTACATTAATACTTATTTTTATCGTATAGTGTATTATTACCGCTATTTCTAAAAATGGACATGTTGATGGTCACGATAATGATAAAGCTTTAAACCTCAGTTATTAACAAGAAAACCACCAACAACCAAACCAATAATAACACCAACAATAATAAAAACAACAACAGTAATAATATAATGTAAACACCTCTATCTCTTTTTTATGAACCGTATAAAAACATAAACAAAAATTTGATTTCAATAATGATGATGATGATAATAACAATAACAATAACAATAACAATAACAACAATAACAATAATAATAAAGCAACCCCACCCAGAAGTAAAAAAAAAAAAAAAAAAAAAAAATAAACAATACTAACAGTACTAACCACTACTTCTACTATTATTACTACTACTACAATTGCTACTACCCCACCCCAAAACAAACAACAGCAACAACAAAAACCTGCAGCAACAGAAAAAAAAAAAAAAAATTCTTAACCACGACAATAATAAAAAAAATCTTATTTATAGTTTTCTTATATTAATTTTATAAATATATGAACTTGTTGGCCCGCGACTGCTTTGGAATGCTGTTTTGACTTCATGCCTGTAAACTGAGAATTTATAAAGCAAGTTTTCTACCACACTGTTTCTTTTCGTGGCAGTCTTGTGGTATTCCGCAAACGAGATTGTTTCGTGACTGGTGACATCGCGGGCCGCTAATGTTTTATTTTACAACTAACACCACACACGTTAATGTCCCAATGTTAAGAACTGTAGCTAACAACACACCGGTTTTGTTTCACAATGTCGTGTTGAGGTATTCGTCACCAGAAGCTTACCCCCCCCCCCCCCCCCCCCCGCACCCTCCCCTCCACTTCAGGCTGTCCAGATAATGAACTTAAGTTCTGAGTGTAAAACACTTCATTCTCCGTAAGTAACTCAAGTGGTATTCTGAATTACTTCGTTTACTAATTTAAGAGGCGTTTGCTTTAAGTCCATCATTTCGTGTTCGGACACGGGCCGGTTCTTCGAGAACCTGTCACTGAGGTAGACCTCGTTAACGTGTGTTCGGACAGTTCATGTACAAGTAGGTATTTTATTAATACAACAATTACTAGTAGTTTTAAATTATAATAATACTGATGCTATTAGTGGTTCTGATACTACTATTTACTACTACTAGTTACTACTACTACTACTACTACTACTTACTACTATTACTTACTACTATTACTTACTACTACTACTACTACTTACTACTACTGCTACTACTACTACTACTACCCCTACTACTACTTACTTGTATTACTACTACTACTACTACTACTACTACTACTACTACTACTACTACCACCACCACCACCACCACCACTGCTACTACTACTACTACTACTACTGCTACTACTACTATTTTACTGCTAATTCTACTGTTAATACTGCTGCTAATTCTACTGCTAATTCTACTAATACTACTGTTAATTCTATGGCAATGGTTACCTTTGTTACTAATGTTACTAATGTATTTCTACTACTACTACTACCATCATCGCTACCACCATCAACACCACTACTACCATCATCGCTACCACCATCAACACCACTACTACCATCATCGCTACCACCATCAACACCACTACTACCATCATCGCTACCACCATCAACACCACTACTATCATCATCGCTACCACCATCAACACCACTACTACCATCATCGCTACCACCATCAACACCACTACTACCATCATCGCTACCACCATCAACACCACTACTATCATCATCGCTACCACCATCAACACCACTACTACCATCATCGCTACCACCATCAACACCACTACTATCATCATCGCTACCACCATCAACACCACTACTACCATCATCGCTACCACCATCAACACCACTACTACCATCATCGCTACCACCATCAACACCACTACTATCATCATCGCTACCACCATCAACACCACCATACTTACCATCATCGCTACCACCATCAACACCACTACTATCATCATCGCTACCACCATCACACCACCACTACTACCATCATCGCTACCACCATCAAACACCACTACTACCATCATCGCTACCACCATCAACACCACTACTATCATCATCGCTACCACCATCAACACCACTACTACCATCATCGCTACCACCATCAACACCACTACTACCATCATCGCTACCACCATCAACACCACTACTACCATCATCGCTACCACCATCAACACCACTACTACCATCATCGCTACCACCATCAACACCACTACTACCATCATCGCTACCACCATCAACACCACTACTATCATCATTGCTAGCACTGTTACCACTGCTACCACCACTACTCCTACGTCGGCCATTACTGATTCAGTTGCTGCTACAACAACAACAACAACAACAACTACTACTACATGTATACTACTACTACTACTACTACTACTACTACTATACTACTACTACTACTACTACTACCACTACCACCACCACCACCACTACTACTACTACTACTTCTACCTCTACTACTATTACTACTACTAATATTACCACTATTATTATTAGATCTACTACATTTACTACTACCACCACCACTGCTGCTGCTACTATTACTAACTTCTACTATAATTACTATACTACTACTACACAATTGCTACTACTACTATTGCTACTACTAACACCACTACTACGAATACTACTACTAATACTATACTACTACTCCTAATACTGCTGTCGCTACTGACAACTACTACTACTCTTTATAATTTTCTGACACCTCATAACACAACTTATAGACAGGAGCGTGGCCTCGCTCCCCCTCCAATGTGGGTAACCATTCAATATAAAATTCTGGCTATGCCAGTGTCTATTACTCACTACTACTCTACTATACTTATATACTACTACTACGACTACACTACTACTACTACTAATACTACTCACCTACTACTACTACTACTACTACTACTTTATTGTTACTCCGGTGTTTTCTATATACTACTACTACTACTACTACTACTATACTACTACTACTACTACTCAACACTACTACTTCTGTTATTGCTACTGTTGTTTTTAATTTATTTAAGCTACCGTTGCTATTCCTGACAGTCGTGTTACCATTAACATAACAATAGCATTCTCTCTTCAGTTCACATTATACTCTAACAATAGGATGTATTATTTCAACAATAAAACAGTAAGGGCCGACTTTACGAAGCCTGTTTTTCTTAAACACAGGTGTTTAAGCATTGTAAATGTATTTACATGTAGTTACACGCGTATTAGTTAAAAATAGGCTGTGCAGTCCCGGAGTCGGTCACTGGCGATGCCAGAGGCTGAATCCGGGGCGAGCGTGCCTGAACCTTAGTGGATAGGGGCACGTAAAATGAGTTGCCCATTGTGCAGTCTTAGAAGTGTTGTTACACTATACATTTTAATATATTCATGGACTTCTATTATAATTTACAGTACATAATATACCAAATACTACTAATCTCTTTATTGATCTCTTGGGCTAATCATTTCTAGAATAAGCCGTAGTGAAATATATTCAATATTACATTTGTTTTGAATATACGATAAGAACCATTTACTAATATTTTCAAACATCAATACATTAATAAAGTGTTCCCAAACTGTTGTCTACGTGCTTCGCGGATGAACACAGTAGAAGTCATTTGTGTCCATTAAATGCGAAAAACTGTTCGAATAATGGATCTAACAAAAACGTATAAATTATTATCTAGGAATAGTTTACACTACGTGGCGCGCAAAGATCCTGAATAAAATTAGAATTAAAGGTCGATATTGACAATGGAGTACATGTAATTGAAAGTCCTCTTAGGAAATTGGTATTGTAGGTAAAAACGTCTCCTT